>NC_083476.1:5850041-6112541 GCF_030014155.1 Tachysurus vachellii | reverse complement strand
ACAGCTAGATATCAAGATAGAGTTGATGAGCAGGTGTTTGGTTCTGAAAGGTGCATACACAAACAACTCTGTACATTTAAATTTGTTAAATAATTTGTTTAGTGTGGACAAAGATATAACCAATGTTTACATTGAATTTCTCTTCTGTTAAGACCTTATGCAATTGTGCAAAATGTGCTATACCATTTGGGTCAGGTATCATGCTGCCCCATGCAGCAGGGGGTAGGAGCAACAATGGACAATGTTGCCAGAAATAAGGCTAGTTTAAAATGACTGCTAAATTGCCTACATGTATGGTCACAATCTGCATGCTGTAGAATGCACTTTGCATTGTACAGTGTTTCCTGTTTATGGCATATAGTTCATTTGATGCCTGCATTGGTCAAAATAGAGTTTCAAGAAAAATATAAATATTAAATATTTAATAATATTTAGTCATAATACATTTATGACATGATTTACTATAATATTTGTACAATATTATGTATGAAACTGATAAAAAAAGAAATGAATATATGTGACCTTTATATATATATTTTACAAGACATGACTCAAGCAGACTTGGAAGATGGAAGGAACCAGGCAGTTTATTAGAGATACAATGATCACAGCAATCATATTTAATAACCATAACTATATTTTCACCATCATTACTCCTGTTATTTGTATAGCATTGTGCTATTCATCTGCAGTATCATGCATGGTGATAAATCACGGTATCATGGAATTACATTTCTGCCATTTCTCTCAATTTTCTCTCATTTTTGTTGATTTTGCATTTCTGTTGAATTGTTTTTATTTAAAAACAAAAAGGTCAGTAAAATCCCTGACACTGTTCTATTACGTCCATTACTTTTTTATTCTCTTAACCTTATAGTGTATTTATCTTTATTTTTGTGTCTTTATCTATTTTTTTGTATTTTGCCTGGTGGCCTCTTTTTTCATTGTTATTTGAATTAACAAGCAATTACGATGCGCAAGTATACATAGCAGGCCTACTATTATTATTATTATTATTATTATTATTATTATTATTATTATTATTATTATTATTATTATTATTTCCTTTCCTTTTACTCAGACAAAGACTCATGAGAAGACTCAAGAGTTTTTTTTTTCCAGAAGCAGGCTCTTGAACTTCAGGGCCATGTAAAATGACGTGATTGGTTGGTCCAGCCATTTATTTTGTTATTATGTTTCCCTCCACAACTTTTTCCGGTGTATACTTATCCAAAGACTTGGAATATGGAAGGAACCAGGCAGTTTATTAGAGATACAATGATCATAGCAATCATGTAGCATATAAAATCACAACAGGTCATAGGCCTATTTGTGGTCATAACTGTCACTGTACTTTTTTCTGCTTCTGAGAAAATTGTACATTGCAAAGTCAACGATAAGGTGGCAAGAGGATGACAAGTTCAAGAAAAATGTATACAGCCCAGATAGCAATGTGTTATTTTTGAATAAAACAATAAATTCTTAGACGTAGCAACACGAGTGGAAAAGGAAAAAGGAACCACAACATTTCTTCCATTTTCTCTCAGTGAAATCTGTGAGTGTCAAACAAGCAGGAGCTTGAACATATTGGTCTATCTATGGCTTGGAGGTGAGAAGGCAGAGTGAGGAAATGGTGTAGAAGAAATGGTGTGATAAAGAAGGTATTGGTGGCAGACATGAAAGCATGGAACCAGGATTTTAAAGTGTCTTTTTAAAGTTTGCTATAGCACAGTCTAGATTAGTGTACTTTAGAATCATCTTTACTCTTGACAACATTGGTTAAAATCGTGTCCAGCTAAAGGTTTCCAGAAAAGATCCTTATACAATTTCAAACATAGCACGCCATCTTCTGGCTGTTTTGATGCACGTGCTTGTCAGCTGACCTAAAGTAAAATCACATGACGCACAAAAACAGGAAACCGGAAGTGATTTCCCCAAACCTTAGCTCTATAACGGTAAGATGATGTATTAACTATTAATTGAACTTTGTATTTCAAAAATATGTTGTCATTTAATTATTTGGTAGGTGTAATAAACGGTACAATACAAGCATAAGGATAATGTATATGACGGTATTGTCTGTACGTGTAAATAGCTAGATTAGCTCGCTAGCTAACTGCTAACTATTACTCATTGTTACTCACGCATTTGTGTTTATTTGACAACCTGATGTTTGCAGACATAAAATACCTTTAACAGAACTAAACACTTGAGGATAAAACACTAATCTTACCACCTCCACATTATTTCTTGTCTTATAAAAGCAAAGTCCATGCATTCTTTCTGACCCCACAGCAATTTGGCAACTATTTATTTATTTATCTATTTATTTATGACAGACGTCGTTTGTTTTATTCGTTACTAATTACACTTAATGATGGGGAAGTTCACCAAGACAAGTTAGTTCTTGGCGTATGTTCTAGGCACAATAAACAGTCGTTCCCTCACGCCGCACTATTTTCCCTATTTCACACACATTTAAGGTTAATAAAACAAAACAGAAGTACAGCTTGTTAACCAGAAAGTTCTCTGTCCTCGAAACCTCAAAGGCAGAAAATGTACTGACCCCTAAATATACGCTGAAACTGGAGACTCCTTCCATAAATGTTAAAGAAACATTTAGTTAAAATAAAGATAGTGATCTATCTATCTAATCAACTAATCTATTTTTATTACTGGCAGCAAATGTAAGGATGTCATCAGCAATGGAAAGGACAGATGATCTTGTACGGGAATATTTGATATATCGAGGATTTACAAGCACTCTCAAACATCTAGACACTGAAATCAAATCAGACAAAGAGAAAGGATTTAGAGTAAGTATCTCTCATTCTACACACACCACAGAGACACACACACACACACACACACACATATATATATATATATATATATATATATATATATATATATATATATATATATATATATATATATATATATATACGTGTGTATATATATATATATGTATATATACACACGTGTATATATACATATATATATATATATATATATATATATATATATATATATATATATATATATATACACACGTGTATATATATATAATGTGAAAATAAATTAAGAATTTTGTGCATTTCATCACAACAAACAAATCACATGTAGCACAATGAACTCAAGAGGATCCCCAAAACATTGTTCATATTGAAATATTTGTGATGTTTTTATCAATTCTGGTGCTAATATTTTGGGTTGTAATTTTGATCTTCTCAAAATACAAATAAATGGAGCAGTTATTTGCCCTGTTGAAAATACTGTTTCTGCTTTAATAACTGCTGATAACTGCTTTATCATGGTGTGGTGCAGAATTGCTAATACACACTTGCTAATACTATTACATGCTTCAAAACCCCAGGTGGATAAAATAATCGAGCAGCTTCAGCAGTTCATTCAGAGCTATGACCTTGCTGGACTCAAAGAATATTGGAGCTACCTGGATCACAGACTCTTCAGTCGTTTGGAGGATGTTTACAGACCCACTGTTAATAAACTAAGGACAAGCCTCTTTCGGTACTACCTTGTGTACACTGTTCAGGTAGGATGCTATTACATTTTTATATTATGATTATCTTTTATGACAGTTTAAAGTATTTGCTGACTAAGGCAGCTTGACATTGCTTTAGTAACGCACTTGGCAGCTTCTTCAATTGAACATACAACTATGTAATTGTAGCAAAGAAGTAAAAAATACAGAGTGCATGTGATCACATTTTGTGAGCAAGAATTAAAGCGGCGTGTTTTGTCTCTGAAAGCCTTTTGAAAATTGTGAATTATTATTTTTTTAAATAAATTTAGTCACTGGATTGCTGCTTTATGTTTTACAGCAAAGAGCAAAAACTTTCCACACAGAGAAATATATATATAGTATATACTATACTTTCACCATCATTACTCCTGTCATCAGTATAGCATTGTGCTATTCATCTGCAGTATCATGCTTTGTGATAAATCACTGTATCATGAAATTACATTTCTGCCATTTCTCTCAAACCGTTTTTGTTGATGCTGCATTTCTGTTGAATTGATTTTATTTAAAAACAAAAAAGTCAGTGAAATCCCTGACACTGTACTATTATGTCCACTCCTTTGTTTTCACTCTTAACCTTATAGTGTATTTATCTCTATTTTTGTGTCTTTATCTATTTTTTTCCATTGTTATTCGAATTAACAAGCAATTACAATGCATAAGTATACATAGCAGTCCTACTAGAATTATTATTATTATTATTATTATTATTTTTCCTTTCCTTTTACTCAGACAAAGAATCTTGAGAAGATTCAAGAGTTTTTCCAGAAGCAGGCTCTTGAACTTCAGGGCCAGGTAGAATGGCGTGATTGGTTCATCCTGCCATTTATTTCGACACCGGAACAAAATCCGATCTTCTCTCCATATTTTTCCCGCCAGTGGGCCGATACCTTCCTCGTTTCCCTCCACAACTTCCTCAGTGTTCTTTTCCGGTGTATGCATATCCTTTCTGTCTCTACTTAAGGATGTTTTAGTGATGGATCTTTTAGCTAATATCTAGAAATCCAATATCTTAAAATCCAAGGAATTATAACTGATATACACAGAATAATGCTTTCTATTAATAATAATTAAATTAAATATATATTATTTACATATTTCTTTCAGAGATGTTGCGCATCCGTTACCGACTTGCTGTAAATTGCTTGGTTTTGAAGGAACAAGTTGAAAGTTCTAGCTGAAAACGCTGTAAATTTGGATGGTGGTTTAGTTAACATCATATTTTTAAACATTACAATTGTTACAAATACAAATATTTAAATACAATCTTGTGCTGTTTTTTAAATAAAGTCAAAATTACAAGCAAAGTTATTAAATAAAAAATAGAAAATATACAGGAAATGTTAGATTCTTATCATAAATGAATTGATACAATGAAAAGGTGGGGACACTTGGATAAAATCTCTCGATCGCTGTTATTGTTACTTAAAAAATTTGATTGGGTATGAAACTCTATACATTTCCATTTGTATGAAATGAACTTTTCGATAAATAAAAAAAATAACTTTTAGAGCCTAGTACTGGGATATTCCTTAATATACTCACCTCAGCCCGTGCTTCTGAGTTTTGATGCTGAAGTTCAGAGAAACAACAGAATCCAGGAGGAGAACGAACAACTGCGGCAAATGGTAACGTCTTTTTTATTTCTCTCAGCTCTCACCTCCAAACTTATTGGATCCACAAAAGCCATGTCCTTTGTTTTCGTGTTTAACAACTTAGGACAATATTGGAACAGATGATTGTCACGGTGTGCCTTGTTAGATTCATTGTTTAAACCCATAATCGTTCTGAATATCTTTTAAGAATCCTTATACGACTCCTTAATTAATGATGCCAATCTAAACTGTACCAAAATAAATTTTTTTAATTTTTTAACATAATAGAGTTGCTTAAGTTCCCTCACCAGCTACTCTTTTTTCCCCCATTTGTTTACTATGTCTGTAATATACTGAATAGGACTTAGTATACAGAATGGGAATTTATTATACTGAATAGCTGCTGTTAGAGAAAATTCATTGTCATCTTTTGGTCGTTTAGTATTGATAAAACTGCAAAGCTATGTCTAAAATATCACAGTATCATGATTTTATTTACCAGCATTAACTCTAGTTCTGTTTCAGATTTTATTTACTGTTTGGTGAGCTTTTCTTTTTTGTGCAGTTTAATTATAGTAGAAGCTTGAAAAGCATTTGAATTCAAAGACAATAAACAGCAAGTATAGTAAGTATCTGAAATATTAGGAGCAACATCGGTTAAAAATAATAGGCATCACGAGTGTGGAAAGCTTAGCAAACCGACTAGCTGTTGCTAGTTAAGGTCATAAACCATCTTTATCTTCAGAATGTAAAACATACAGTATATATACCATGAAACCTTATAAAGGCCATCCAAATGAATCACAAAAGTGATCTTGTGTAATAAAATACTGCTCTTGCTGACAGGTGGCAGATTGGTAGAAAGTCTTGTTGTAAGTTATCGATTAAAATTTGTACTACTGTCGTCCCCCCCGCAGTTATTTGCACTTCAAGGACAATCGAGGCCCAAAAAAGCAGAAGAGATGATGCATCACAAACTCCCTGCTTACGTTCAGCACATGGACCGACTCGGAGACACAGAGCTGTGAGGGCTGAATTTTGGAACTGAATCAACCGTTTTATTGCCAGAGTGGTGTTTTATCAATTTACCCAGAGGATACTGTTTTGAGTCTACTTACAAGAACTGTCTTAATTGAATCAGTTACCAGAACTAATCTTGTTAAATGATAGAAACTGTCCACGATGAAAACACGATGGATTTTATTTTTTTTATAACACTAAAATATCTTTGACAGCATGGCAGAGTTTTGGTTGGTTGAGGCACATACAGTACTGTGTGACTATCGTAGCAGCAGTAGTTAGTTAGGTAATAAATTTCACCCCACCAAAAACCTTGCACAATATCAAGATGCATGTTGATTATTTCATTGAAATATTATGCATCGCAAGGCTTAAAAAATGTAGCTTGTCATGTTACTGAGGAATCCACAGAGTGAGTTTACCCGATCTGAAAACGTAGACTTTTTTTTTTCTCAAAAAAACATGCTGACACTGGAGACTCCTTTCATAAATGTTAAATAAACATGTCTTTACAGAAATCTTTATCATATCAGTGATTATATATGTTCTTTTGTATTCCCTGTTTAGGTGATTGTAGCTTGTCAAAATTTAGCAATACAAAATTAAACAACTAACCTGTTTTCTATCCACAAGGATCATCTACCTCATTTTGTTTCAGTGAAACACATTTCTTTTATATCAGTTCAATACTAGACTCCTATTTAATAAAATAACTTGTAATAGTATTAGGTAATGATTTAGTCCTACAGGTAAATACCAGTACATATAATAACAAAAGCATACAACAAACGATATATAATACAACAGCAACAAACTAAACAGAAATTGATTGTTTAAATAATGATTAATCATTTCCTGCAGTTAAAAGTTAACGGTCTGTTTATTTGAATGAAATACATAGCATGAGATTTTAGATTCAAGTTAGATTTAGATTCTCTGAAAACTGATTCAAATAAACAGATTTTGTTAGTGAGCTCAATGTTTTAGAGCCTGCTGTGATGCTTAACATTGTTTTAACAAGGAATAAAAGTTCCTGTGAGTTCTTTCTTTTTCTGTTTTGATTTTTTGGATTAAACAGAGCGTATTCTAACTAGCAAGCAAATCTGCTGTAAAGCCATAATCCTAATCTTTTTAAAGATTAATATCTGGATGTTTCCATGATTTAATTTTCCATGGATATTGCAAGACTACAAATGGGCTAGTTTGTATTAAAGAAGAAATACTGGCCATTGTTCCTCCACTAAACATTCACATATATAAAACATATAATATGGTAAATATAATTATTTTGAGTTAGTAATGTTTCTATTTATATATATATATATATATATATATATATATATATTTCCAATAATCGTTTTATTTCCTTAATATTCTAAAGTCATACAACATTCTTACCATTCTGTCGTAATTCTGCTTATGCACTGGTTCTTACACAGGCCTTATTGTTCGGTTGTATTCGGTTTAAAGGCTGAGTATTGATTTATTCCTCCAAAGAGATTTGCGTGTGGACTGTAGGATGGAGGAGGAGAATGAGGCATGCATGTGTGTTTTGTCGCAGGGATTTGGTGTCGAGCCAGCGTGTCGTAAACCCCAGCACTCCTTCAAGGAATTTCTTCTCCTTTTTGCCTCAGGGCAGAAGAGCCCCGGTGCGAACACCTCAGGGCGCAACAAGCTCCTCCCCAACACAGGCTGCCCTCGGGAGGAAGGAAACCCCGGCCAATCAGGTTTAATTTTAGAGGAGATGCAAAATGGATGGTCCTCTGTTTTTTTTTTTTATCAACACTTTTACACTGAAGGTCTTTAAATTATTGTATTTTTGGGGTTTATTATTATTATTATTACTACTACTATTATTATTATTATTACTATTATTACTTTTTTTGTAGTTAGGGAAGATGAAGGACCCTACACCCTTAAAAGATTCCAAGATGGCATCCGTTGTCGTTCCCCCGACAGACACAGGTGTAAGGCAAAAGAGGCAGATGGATCATGAGAAAGAGAGAAAAGAGCTTTTCTCCAAACAAGCAGCACAGGTTCATTATTATTCATTTACAGTATATATAGATGTACATATGTAGACAGATAATATTTACTATGTGATCAAATGGTCTGGCTTTACAATGGTTTGGGAATAATAAAAAAAATGAAAGACTGTGTGTGTGTGTGTGTGTGTGTGTGTATTTCACAGAATTCTGAAAAGAAAGGTGAGATTTCTGAGGCTGGGGGTCAAATCGAATGCCAGTGTGACGTGACAGACTCGCCAACCTATCAGACACAGACTTGCACTGAAGGGGGCAGGGCCGTGGCTGAGCAACCTTTCATCAAACTAAGTCAGGAAGAGTATGGTGAACATCATTCTTCCATCATGCACTGCAGGTGAGTGGAGATTTCAAAAAGAAAAAACATCTTGCAGATATTTTCTCCGTATCTTAAACGCTGACGGTTGAAAATAAAGTTTCTTGGATCCATACAGTGGAACCTAGATCTTCCGGTTCATTAAGTAAATATACACATACACTGCTTTGAATAAGTATTTCCCCCTTCCCCATTATATTTTTTCACATTTTGTACTGTTAGAAATTGGAATTGAAATGAAATTAGTTTGGCTTTTCACTTTGTTTTTATTTATACATTAGGTCTAACCTGATTGTGTAATTTATATATTTTTGTGAAACAAAGATTAAACTCTAAAGCGCAACTTTTTTCTACAGGGTAGACAGTTCGGGTAGAAAGGTGGCGAGTCTGGATGTGGATGGCGTAGTGAAAGTTTGGTCCTTCAACCCCATTATGCAGACAAAAGCCACAATTATGTCCAAATCTCCTCTGCTTTCACTGGAATGGGCTACAAAACCAGACAGACTGGTGAGAAATATAATAACATCTTTCTTTTCTCTCACATTTCTATATATTCTGCTTAGTTTTGCAGATGTGTAGCACCTAGAAGGCAGAGTGTGAGACAGACATTTCATTGTATTGTAATGTATGTGTGACAAATAAAGGCTTCTTCCTAAAACAATTCCTTTAGAGATCTAGAACATATATGTCTTAATTGTTAATGATTTATATATAATTGTGGTCACTATTCAGTCTTGTAAGGTTCTCATCTGGACCTTTTATAAGTACGGAGTTGTATTTAAATTTATTCTAATTTTAATAGTAGTGATACTAGCAATTCAAAACAAATGTCCTAGAAACCAATGGAACAAAAAGAAGAGCATTAATCTATGGTAAAATAAAGACCTTTCCAAGTTGATTTCATTAGTATGACAGAAGGAATGCATAATTGTTATATATCAGTAGAACAACTAACAGAAGGTACAAATGAGAAAAATGCTCACCAAGAAATTGTTTCTTTACCAGTTGTGAATTTGAAATTCTTCATTTTTTTGCAAGTAATTAGATAATTAATTTATTGTTTGCTATGCCGTGCTGCTAATTTGTCCATTATTTATATTTTATGCATTTAAGCTAATATCAAATAACAATTAGTTTTTTGTGATCTAGAAAGAAATCTTTCTTCCAGCTGTGGTTACTCATATTTTTTGTTCAGGTTTAGATGTATATATACAGTGTTGATGAATAAGTTGAATTGTGTTTTCTCTGCAGCTGTTGTTGGGCAGTGGGGTTGGCACCGTGAGGCTGTATGATACTGAAGCCAAGAAAAATCTGTATGAAATGTCTATAGGTGAAGCTCATCCACGGTAAGTATCACAGTTTTTGCAAGACAGTTCTGTTAGGTTAGGTCAGGGGTCGGCAACCCGCGGATCCGGAGCCGCAAGTGGCTCTTTCATCCCTCTGCTGCGGCTCCCTGTAGATTTGGAAAAGAAATATTTAATTTTTTTTATTTTAGTTAGTTAGTTTTTAAAAACTGTAATTCTAAAATCTAAGATTATGATGATATTGTAACTTTAAAACAAACCGTGTTTAATTTGTTTGTCACTCAAAATATGCGTCATAACTGCCGACACACAGAAGCAGAAGCATTTTTGGTTTGCTGCAGCCGGCAAGTTAAATTTTGATGTCATGAATACGAAGAGGACTCAATTAGACATTGAATATTTATTTTTGTTTGCTTGCAGAAATAAAATTTCGTTTACTCGGTAGCAGTTCATTGATTTCTTAAATGCAACACACTACAGTTATTTCTATACTTTCCATAAAAGTAAAAAACGATATATGCTGTGTTATCTTCATTTTAGATGTCAAAAGGGTTTTGTGGCTCCCTGTGTTTTTTTTTTCTGTGGGAAACGGGTCTAAATGGCTCTTTGAGTGTTTATGGTTGCCGACCCCTGGGTTAGATGTTTGAGAAGTCTTATTAAGATTAGCATTGATAAATTAGACAAAATGTTTCTCTTATCTTGTTTTCTTCTTTCTCCTGAAGATAAAAGTAAAAGTCCTGAAGTAAAATAAAATAACCTTGCAAAAATCTTGCAAAACCTATTTACAGCGTCACTTCTGACTGCTACGAAGCAATGCCACTTCCAAAAATGTTAAATAACTGATCAGAATCATGCATTCAGCAGTTTTGTTGTAGAAATATTATTTAATGCGTGTTTGTGCGTATATATCTGTGTGTTTCAGGATACTATCACTGGCCTGCAGTCCCAGTGGAACATCGTTTGTGTGTTCAGCAGCAGCTCCTGTGGCTCGTTCAGGTGGCATGTCAGAAACAACGCCGCGTCTGATGCAATCTGTCCCCGGACAACTTCTGCTCTGGGACACCAAGACTGTCAAACAACAGGTAAACAATGTGGCTAATATTCTGGGGTTGCGCTATAGTAGACTGTATTGTGGTATCACAACATGTTCATAGTGGTGGTGTATAGTGCTGTGTGGGTTATTCACGCTCATACACCTTCATTTAAACTGATGTTATTATGGTGTTAAGTTGTACATTGCACCATTGCGTTGTGTAGCTGCTTTTGTACTTGGAGTCAAGACACTAGGATGCACTTAATTCTGTACAGTGTTTGTTAGCTCTAGTGTACATTGGGATTCTGATATACTGTACAATTCATTTTAGTGTGTGTGAGAAAGGGAGAGAAAGAGTGAGATTGATTATTTTTATTTTTTATTTCTAGCTGCAGTTTGCACTGGAGCCGGGGCCTGTCGCTGTAAACTGTATTGCGTTCAACCACAATGGGAATCTTCTGGTAACTGGAGCTGCTGATGGCATCATACGGCTGTTCGGTAAGATTATTATTCAATCATTATTATAACTGTGCAAACCTGTGCACTAAAGAAAGTTATTATATTACCGTTCCTATATTAATTAATCATACCTGCTACAACACAGTAGAAAACAGAACAAGAAATGATAAAAATTGTAATCAACCCCAGCACTTGGTGTTTTACAAGCAGAATAAAACCCACTGAGACGTGCAGCTATAGCACATGACTCCATCCCATTGTTGAGCATTTTCACATAAGATTATGACCCATTGTCTCTGTCTCTGCTATCAATTTCTTATCGACTGCACATCAGTCATACTGCACATTAATGCCTTTCTTATATATCCATTCCTTTACATCATCACACATCTTATCTGTTCTTCCATGCAGACATGCAGAGGTATGAAAGTGTTATGAGTTGGAAGGCTCATGATGGTGAAGTGTATAGTGTTGAGTTCAGCTATGATGAAAACACTGTGTTCAGCATTGGAATGGACGGCAAGGTTAGTGTGCAAAATCTGCTAGCAAGGATTTCTCAGCTATCTTAGCCATAGTTTAGTCATTCTTTACTACCATAAGATGAATTCCAATCTCTCTTTGAGTCTTTAGAGGTAATTTTTGATGAAACGCATTTCTGTGTGTTTTAGTTCATCCAGTGGAATATTCACCGCTCTGGAGTGAAACAGTCAGAGTACTCGTTATCTCAGGATGCCGTGGGACCGTTTGTGTTGTCCGGTTACAGTGGATATAAGCAGGTCCAGGTGCCACATGGGAGACTTTTTGCGTTCGATTCAGAGGGACAGCATGTACTCACCTGCTCCAGTTATGGAGGACTTATCTATCGGGTGAACACACACACAACAAGCACACACTAATTTTTATCACATTTATCAGCTCCACGAATGCAAATGTGAAACAAAATAGCCCACAGAAAAACTATCATCATCATCATCATCATTAACAGTATTGCTGTTAAACTAATAATAATAATATTATAATAATAATCATCATCATCATCATCATTATTATTATCATAATATATGCAAATGTTTGGGTTCAGATTCTCATTTTCCCATTCCAGACTTTATTATTATTATTATTATTATTATTATTATTATTATTATTATTAGTAGTAGTAGTAGTAGTAGTTTTAGTGTTATTATTATTAATAGTATTAGTATTATGAATAGTATTGTTTTGGCAATAATAATAATAATAATAATAGTAGTAATACTAGTAATAATAATAAATCTGTTCCCTTTAATTCTAATATTAATATTATTTAGAATGTTTCCATATTTTTAATTTAAAATAAGGCTCATTTAGCAAACTCTAATTTCTTGGTTTAATGTCATTATCAGCATTATTTCAGTGCATATTGTGTGTGCTGCAGTTGCAGTTCTTCTAAATTATAATCCACCGAGTATAATGTGTATAATGTGTCTCAGTTTCTTAAATTATTATTCTATTTATTTAAATATGTATTATTTTGTATAATAGATGGGTTGGGTTTCCAGGATTGTTGTAATGTACTGATTTTCTAATATTTGACATAATTGTGTGTGTTTGTGTCTTAAGCTGAATAAGGGGGGCGCAGGTCTGGAGAGTGTGTTGTCTTTGGGGGGCCATAAAGCGCCGGTGGTAACGGTGGACTGGTGTTCAGCTGTGGACTGTGGAACCTGCCTTACAGCATCAATGGATGGCAAAATCAAACTGAGCACACTCCTCGCACAGAAACCATGACAAGAAAAAGTGCTTATAATGTACATTCTAATGATCATTTTTATTAGCACCTTCTTCTGTTTTCGTCAGCTTCCCATCGTAGCTTGGGTAAAGACAACCGATCCTAGTCTACTTATTTTTACTTTTATTACTGTTACATTTCAGTTCTCTATACTAAAGAATTATATATTATATTATACTATATTAAAGAATTGCCTTTGTCTATGAAAAATGCTAAAATAAAAAGTGCTTGTTGATACCCAAAGTTTTAGACTCTACATTTATGTTATTACAACTTATGAATGAGGGTGCACGGTGGCTTAGTGGTTAGCACGTTCGCTTCACACCTCCAGGGTTGGGGGTTAGATTCCTGCCTCCGCCTTGTGTGTGTGGAGTTTGCATGTTCTCCCCGTGCCTCAGGGGTTTCCTCCGGGTACTCCGGTTTCCTCCCCCGGTCCAAAGACATGCATGGTAGTTTGATTGGCATCTCTGGAAAAATTGTCCGTAGTGTGTGTGTGTGTGTGTGAGTGCGTGAGTGAATGAGAGTGTGTGTGTGCCCTGCGATGGGTTGGCACTCTGTCCAGGGTGTATCCTGCCTTGATGCCTGATGACGCCTGAGATAGGCACAGGCTCCCCGTGACCCGAGGTAGTTCGGATAAGCTGTAGAAAATGAATAAATGAATGAACTTATGAATGAAATGCTGTTAAAAATGTAACGGTGTGTTGGACTCGTCTATTGAACCCTATTTGTTTTATGTAAATTGTGCATTTTCTTCTTGAGCCTCTTCATGATGTTTGATACAAACCTGATAGTGTGAGGACACTAGTTAAACACAGATCAAGTGAGGACCGGATATAAATTACTCACTCTTTCCTGATATAAAAGAGTTTCAATTACAAAAATACAAATAACAACAAAACCTCCTACTATAATACTGCAGAGGTTCCAGAACCCAAGGATTGAACAGCCTACATTTTATTATTACAGATTCATAATTCAGTAACTGTGTGTCTAATATAAGCATTATTTTGTGTTAATTTCCTTCTTTTGTTGTATTCAGTCCAGTCATGTCTGAACAGCTGAGCCACTGGCTATCTTCAAACTACGGGTGAAGCCGTACCTCTTCCAGAAACTAGCACTTTTTACCTGTTTGGTTTATATTACAATGTGTATTATATATATTGAAAAAAAAAACCTGAACAGAGTTTTAGGTTGATGGTATCCTAAGGCTGTAACCTAGTGAACCAGTGTTAAAGTATTCATCGATAGAGAAATAAAAGCACTTTTGATGAGATTGAGACTCAGTGTTGTTGAGAAGTTGAGAAGAGAAATTATATGGAACGAGAAATTCTGTTATACCTTTATATTACACATAATCATGTTTTCTCTGGTAAGTATTGAACTCCACATTAAACAGAAACTCTTTCCTCATGTTGCACATAAAATATAGTGTTACCATGTTCAATTTATGTGTGTTTAAGGCAGAGTTATATGACGTCAGTTCACTTCTCCCAAATGCCCAAGCTACTGATTTATCCAAGCCTGGATTACAGATATGTCTAAATTCTAGTTTTTAAAATCAGATCAATCAAATATTGTGAAGGCGACAGAAAATCAAACACACAAACCAAAATCTGTAATGTAAATCAACATTTTTATTGTACTGTAATATTAAGCCCTTACAGAATAAGATCAATATATTTTAAATCATGATTATATTTATGAAGCCAAATCTATGTAGCCATTGTGTGTATTTTTCTTTTTAATCTGCCAGATATGAGCACTTAAAGAACTGGATCCAGACTAGTATAATTTTACACAAGCAAATGTTAAATTACTTTATACACTATTTGCACACCATACTGCACCTGGACACTTTAAGGACAATCTTTAAAAACCGTACACATTTATGTATATGTATATGTATATTTATGTATATGTATATACATTATTTCTTCATATTCTCCATATATTTCATATTTTTATATAGTCTTTATATAGTTTTCTTAAATAGTTTTCTTATATAGTTTATACTTTCTTATTATTTTACTCTCATTTTATTTTTTGCTTTTTTATACTTTTTTTATATTCTTTATTCTTACACCAGACAGTTGCATAAAGCATTTCACTGCATATCGTACCTTGTATGTATGTATGTGTATGTGACAAATAAAATTTGATTTGATTTGAAAAGAAAATGTATTGTTTTCAAATCTAAGCAGAGCAACACAAATGTGACTTCCTCTGCAACTGTTTAAAACAAAAAGCCCTCAAAGGCTGAGTTATATAAAGATAAAAATTGTAAGTTTGTAATTGTAAGTTGGTCTGGATGATGGTGTCTGCAAAAAGCTGTAAATGTGTAATTTATTTATATATGTTTTTTTTAATCTTATGAATGACACAAATGCATTTTTTCCAAAATAAATTTTAATGGAAATCATTTTACGACATTGCCCCATCAAACCTTATTCGCAGCAGAAAAAGATGACGTCATTAAGAGAAGTGTCGTCTCCTGAACCCTGTGGTGACTCTATTTTTGTTTGGATTCCGCAAATTCCTGTTCCAACACATTTTTGACTCCATCCACCCCATTGTCCCCAGTCCATGCCGCTGCCGGTCAGCATTTCCCCTCCAGTGCATGTGAACCTAGAAGTTTTTACATTTTTTAAATTTATTATATAAGAAAGCACTTTGCACTATTCCTTGAAGCTACTTCTATTCATGAAAGTCACTGCAGATGAAAACTGCTACAACATCTTTAAAAATCAGAAATAAATAATATTTTATTTATTATTTATTAATATTTATAAATAATATTTATGCAAAAAGCTGAAAAGCTGTGTAATTTATATATATATATATATACATATATATATATATATATATATGTATATATATATATATATATATATATATATATATATAAACCAAAATATATATATATATATAAACAAAAATCGCTAAGCAATATTCACAGTTTATAAAATTACTTCCAAAGCACTATAAACAAATTATAAACACAGTTATAAGCATTTATTTATACAGCCTTCTTTACAGTTCCTTTTCATAATTAATTAATATTTATTCATTAATAATGAGTTATTGGTCACCTTATGTTGTTAGCAGCAGTATCATCACCACGTCCTTGACTGGATTCAACACGCAGTTGAAATGACTGCAGCACACCTTTTGAGCACCAAATGTTCTGTGTCCAAGTTCCCCAGCTTAAAGAAAAGAAAAGACATTAATAGCTGGCTAGAAATTTAGGACTGAGCATGCTTAGATGATTGACATTATATTAAAGCTTAAGATTATGTGAGGTGTGAACACAGAGTATGTCAGCTATGCTGTAGCAGGGATGGAGGCTAATGGATGGGGTCCTCTCATCTTAGCCACAAATATTTTTGCCTATTACAGCTTTAAATTATTTTATTATTTGCACTTGTTTTGACAGTGAAAATTGCTGACCCCTTATCCAATTATTCTCATTAGGCAATTGCTGACTCTTAAATAGATCTGAATTCCATTCACCACTGGATGTGATTGTGTAAATCCTGGTATTGCACAAGTACAACTGTTGGGCCATTGATGAAAGCCTTTTTTGGATAAAAGCATCATCAAAGTATTTAATGTAAAACCATGGATTTTGTTTGCATGTGACTCTTTACCTGCCAGCATCAGATAGGACTGTTGAATAACCCTGAGGATCCCTTGTAGAGCCCATGGGTTTAGTGCAGCGAAGGGCAATTCCATTTAGAGCTGTGTCATCGCCATCTCCTTGTGATGCTTCAACCTAGATGACAAGTAAAACATATTACTAAAGTTAATATTCATATTTTATTTAAGTATTATATATGTAGGAAAGAGAGAGAAGAAGAGATTTAGCTCCATAAGAATGACACACAGACATGGAGAAAGAAAAGGAAAAGATAACGACATGTAGGGACATGTGTGGTACAGTCGTTAAGACATTGGGCTATTAATCTGATTAATGACTAATTTTGAAAGTTTAAATCCAATCTATTTGCCTGTTGTGTCCTCCAACAAGAGAGAGAGGGTACTCAAGTATAAAACAGTTTATAAATGAATAATTCTTATACATATTTAATTCAGCAAAATTAGAATGATTTATAAATAATCCAGCAAAATTACTTACTTTGAGACTAAATCCTGTAGCATAGGTTCCATAGGGACACATATCTCGATATCCCCATGAGCCCCAGCCCATTCCGTTACTAACTTCAATCTTGCCGGAATACGTCCTCTCAACTATCTGTCCATTGCTGACACTCATGAGAACAAACAGAGGCAAAACAATACTGCTCACAAACACCATGATTAATAGACCTCTTCTAGATAACCTAGATTAAAAAAAAAAGTCAGGTTTTTAGCTTGTCAGAATCTTCCTTTTTCAAAAAACGTAACCAAATTCTATTCTAAACTGAAAACACGCCAAGACTGCTTATATGCTGTCACTTCTGTACAATGCTATTGGTTGCCTAAATTCCTCCTGTTCCCGTAAACAAACAGACGTGACAACATGTGCATATGTGAACGTAAATAAACATCCAATTTTGGTCATTTACCTTTGGTCATTTATTAAATCAACAAATGAACTCAGCTGTTTTCCAGTAAAACCTTAGTAATCAGATAACGGTAAACTGAAAGCACAAGCATCAGAGTACTTTATTCCTCAGTAAAAGAATCTTAAATTTGGATTACCGTGTGGAAACTGAGCCACAGTTTTTTAAAGAATACACATTCCTGACATGGGCTGAATACGGTGCCTTTAAAGACTCAGTGGGAACATCTTATGAACATTCTTTGTATTTTAAATGGTTACTCCAGTTAAGGAGATACCATAAACGATATCCTACCTTATGGCAAGTAAAGCAATCATTATAAAGAAGTATGAAATAAGGCTGGACACCAACAGGGAAATAGAACATTTTATCCAGAACATTTTATCTGGCCTAAAAAATGGTTAAATAATCATCAATATGAACGACAACATCAATGTTGTTGATAGTCAGATATACATTTTTTTGGCCTAATTTGTAAGTATTTTTGAAAAGAGATTTAAAAAACTTTCATCCTCACATGGAAAACCAATGAATGTAAGACTATGCCAAGATGCTTTTTCTTCCATAATATAATTTAATTTAATTATTTGAGTATTTTTTTAAATGGTTTTTAATTTTTAAAACAAATTCTGATCTTGTTTTCTATATCATTACAGGAATATTCTATTTTAAAGAACCTTACTACAGAAAAAAAATATTTGAACATACTACTTAGGATTACATGGCTGATAAGCTCTTTATACAGAACAATAAATATTTCAAATGAAGACAAAAAACTCTTAAGAACATGTTTGAAGAGCATTTTTATTTTATTGAGTAATTCAAAACAGAATTCCATTAAAGCACAGAAGAACAGTTTAACAAAACTAACTAAATCATCAGTGAGTACATTTTTGTGATTATTAATGTCATTATCCTATAATTCACTCGCATGTCAGATTTCATGAGATATAAAGAGAATGTTTAGTTGTAGTTGTTTTCGTTTGTGTTCTTGTCTCGTAAATTCATTCTGAAAAACAGGAAAATATCAACATGAGTTGAATGTGTCAATTTCCTTTTTCTGCAGCCATATGAATAGAAAACATTGCAAATGTTTTTCCTTTTGTGATCCAGATTTGGTTAAAATTGTACCTCAGTAGCAGCAATAGAAGTTCACATCATTAAGACTGGTGTCATCCAATATGCCCTGAGGTGACTCCACTCTTGTTCGGATGCCACAAATCCCAGTTCCACCACAAAGTGAGCTCCAGGAACCCCAGGTTCCCCAGTTCATACCAGCACCTTGTAACACCTGGCTTCCAGAGCATTGGAACCTAGAGTTTTATGTTATAAATACATTTCCTATAATTCTTTTCATTCAAATTTCTTTTTTAAACACATGACTAGGGCTCTGACATGTTGACAAGCCATCAAATCATCACTTATAACTTTTTATTCAAGTAATACATTTAAAAAGATACATGTGTGAAGCATTACCTAATTATAGTTACAGATCAAATGATTAGTGAGTATCAGCTTCATCAAACCTATTAGCTTTTTGATAGTAATTTGAGATGATATTGCATGTGTGGTTTATTGTGAGTTACTAATTACCTTATGTTGTTAGCAGCACTATCATCAATGAACCATCACTGATAACTCTGTACTTGCAGCTGGAAAGCTTTCAGTACTCCACTACAGCACCAAAGAGGCTGTGTCCAAAACCCCCAGCTATAAAAAACAACAGTTAATACTAACACCAACACTATCACTACCTCTACTTCTACTACTACTACTAATAAATATTATTATTTGTTATAGGTATATATTGTTGTTGTTGTGTTGAAAAAATGCAAAATATTAAATAAATAACTCAACAGCTTATGTTTTAAATGTATGTTTAATGTTTAAATGTACAATATGGGCTAAGATCTTCTATTTTGAATTCTGACACTGAATAATTTTGTATCTTATGCAGGTCTTGAAAGTCTTTTATCTATGTATATAATATTCAGTACATGTATGCCTAATTTTTTTTTGTATGTGCACGTACACAATGTGTGTGTGTTTTTACCTTCCTACAGCAGAACTAATAGTTGAGTAGCTCCCAACAATACCGCTGGGGCCAATGGGTTTAGAGCAGTGAAGAGCAATTGCATTTAGGGCTGTGTCATCTGTCCAAATTCCCTGATATGGTTGAACCTGAGAAACAAACAAACATAAATCTACATTAGTAATTAAAATTTATTTAAGTAAATCCCCCATATTTTCATGAAAATTTAAACTGAGCCCTTTACCCAAACTGCACAACTCTGTATTATGGTTATTGTTACAGTTTGTGGTCCACTGGAATAATTCAGCACCTCATGGCTTAACACAGTTAAGTGTGTTAAGTCTGTTATTGTTATTATTATTATTATTATTATTATTATTATTATTATTATTATTAATAATAATAATAATAATAATAATAATAATATTAATATTGTTATTATAAACAACAATATAATACTTTTTGTGTATGCAAAGGAATAAAGGAATAAACTGTAAAAAGTAAGTCAGTTTAGAGCCCGATTTAGATTTAGTGCTCAAAACATACTAAACAGATATAATGGTTTCTGTGTCATCCAGGGTATGATTAGATATAATTGTTGAGATGTTTGAGACACACACTAACACCCACACAAAAACACACACATACAGTACACACCCACACACAAACGCAGAGACAAAGAAAACAAAAATAAAAGTAAAATATTCCTTGCTAAACCTTTCCTTGTTCTTCAGATCACTAAGTAAACAATAATAAATAAGATGAGGTAACTTACTCTTTACAGTTTATTTTATTATATATTGTATTTTGTGACCATTAATCTAAAAGCAGTAATCCACAACAAAAAAACAACAACAAAAGATTGTTTTCAAAAAGATTTGCTGGTAATTCAAAAATGTGTCTTAAACAATTAATGTTGACTGTATTAACATTATCCTGTAGTTTATGTCACTTAGATATTTAGAAAATATAAATATATACTCTGGATGACAATTCATTTAATCAATCAAAACTTTTTTCTTAATGTTATAAAACACACACACTACTGTATATATAGTCCCCTGAAAGTATGAAGATATACAAGAATAATATACAAAGAATATTGATTATAATTATGCTTCAGAAATGTGTACTATGTTTCCTTTATATGTGTCAGGGAGTGTTTTTATAATAATAATAATAATAATAATAATAATAATAATAATAATAATAATAATAATAATAAACAATATAATACTTTTTGTGTATTCAAAGGTTTGGACACTGATGAATGCGTTTTATTGTTTCTTTTTTATAATTTTAATTGTGATTTAGATGTTTTATTATCTTGTTATTCATGTTTATAAAACAAATTTCGTTTCAGCCATGTTGCAACGTATGTGATCGGTTTTCATGTGTTCTGTCATTTGCCAAGCTGTTTTGTCATTTTCCCTGGATTTTGATTCTTTAGCAGTTCACTTTTTTTATTCTGCCAGCCAGAGATGGGGGACTCGAGTCATATGACTTGACTTGAGTCAGACTTAAGTCTCAAATTTGAGACTTGCTTGACAAATATTAAAAAAAGACTCGACTTGACTTTGACTTGACATTCATGACTTGAGACTTACTTGTGACTTGAGTTAAAAGACTTGAAATAACTTGTTTTTTTTTAATCTGTTTTTGAATGCACGCAAGAATGCACGTAATTAAACCACGTTATGCAGCAGGCAAGCAGAGCAGTGGCGGAGCCAGAAGAGTGTCCCTGACATCTGATTGGCCACACCAGGTGCCACCCCGAATTTTTATTTGATAGCATTGGAAGTTTGATGCTGAACGACATCTCATTTCACCTATCAAAAGAAGTCTTCGTTTGACGTTTGGTTGCGGCGCCGCTCAACATTTCGAATCCATCAATGACAATAAAGAGTTGAGAGGTAGAGAAGTATACTAAAACAGACTAATAGTTAAACATCAAATTTCGGTAAGTTTTGAGATTAAACATCAGGATTTAGTTTTCCAGAAAAATATTTCGAAAGTTACGTCGCTATATAAATTGACGTTAGACGCTATTAACAGATTACTCAGACAAGAGAGATCGGTTCGTTCCCCAGTTTAGCCATAATATACATAATATACCTAAAGTTGCCTTGGCCACCCCATGTATAAAACTCTAGTTCCGCCACTGAAGCAGAGGGAGAGCGCGCACTAACTAATAAACCTTAACAGTCCTGAAAATAATGACGTTTGGGTACCTGTTTGGGATTTTGTGATGGACAGGACTCCCTGCAGTTTTGGGCTGTGAACAGACACACCCTCCCCTCTTTGTTCAAGGTAGCGGTAAGAGTTATGGCCATCTCTGCATCAAGTGCACCTGTTGAACGTGTATTCAGCCATGGTGGGGTGATAATGCGACCACATCGCTCACAATTGAGTGACAAAGTTCTATCAAATCTAATTTTTTGCAAGTGTAATGTAGTGTAAATGGTTGGTCACTGTTTATGTGGAAATGTCAGCTGTTTTGCAATAGCACTTATAATTACAATCTTCAGTGTTAGGCTTTGAGTGTATATATATATATATATATATATATATATATATATATATATATATATATATATATATATATATATATACATATAAATAAAAAAACTCAGCATTGCAAGCACAGTCATATTCTTGTCTCGGATGCACACGCACACACATTCAATTTAAAGGGATAGTTCACCTAAAATTTTAAATTCTGTCATCATTTTCTCACCCTCATGATGTTACAAACCTGTATAAATTTCTTTGTTTTGATGAACACGGAGGAAGATATTTTAAGGAATGTTTGTAACCAAACCATTCATGAGCCCCATTCACTTCCATAGTGGGAAAAAAGAATACTATGGAAGTGAATGGGGCTCATGAATGGTTTGGTTACAAACATTCCTTAAAATATCTATCTGTATGTCCATCAAAGAAATTTATACAGGTTTGTAACATCATGAGGGTGAGAAAATGATGACAGAATTTTCATTTTTAGGTGAACTTTCCCTTTAATTTAATAAATTACACTCACTCCAATCATCTCTCTCTCTCTCTCTCTCTCTCTCTCTCTCTCTCTCTCTCTCTCTCTCTCCCCAATAGTTAATTCACTTCAAGGTTTGTGTGATTCAATAATTTACATTTTTTGATTGACGTGATTGATTGTTGTTATTCTGTTGTTAAAAAGGAAGGATCTAAATTTAAGGATGTGTTCATGCCCCATTAAAAGGGAATGCCTGTTCAAAAAATGCCATTTGGTTGCATAGAACTACATTGCACTTTTTTTATATATACTTTTCCATGGTCTTCTGCCATGTTTGAGGCATATTGAAACTTTTCATGCTTTTATGGTGCCTTATTTTAGTTACATTTACATCTTAGGCTTTGTAGTTTTGATTTTTATTCATTTTTAGATTTTTATTGTATTTACAACTCACCTGTATGTGGACACCTTTTAAAAATAAATGCATACAGTATAATAATTTTTTGTTGCAAATAAAACTCTCATAGAATTTTAAATACTGTAAATACCATAAATACTGTAGATTTAACTTTGTTTAATATATACATTTAGTTAAATCATCAAACATCTGTATGACTTGCCAGTGACTTGCTTGACTCAAGCTACGACTTGACTTGAATTGCTTGACATAAAGCAGTGACTTGACTTGACTTGACTCTCACAAAAATTGACTCTCACTCGGACTTGCTTGAGACTTGAAGGTTAAGACTTGAGACTTACTTGTGACTTGCACATGTGTGACTTACTCCCACCTCTGCTGCCAGCCCTCTAACAATCTATTTGTGATCAATTGATCTGTATCTGTTTACTGTTTTGACACTTTCTTGGATTTTACTATAGATTTGTCTGAAACCTGCATCCTCTTCAGTCAGGAATGAACTCAAGTCAAGTCAAGTCAAGAAGCTTTTATTGTCATTTCAACCATATATAGCTGTTGCAGTACATAGTGAAATGAGACAACGTTTCTCCAGGATCAAGGTGCTACATAAAACAAAGACAGAGTTAAGGACTTAGTAAGTAGTCCTAGCCACATAAAGTGCAACTGTGCAACCTGGTGAAACAGTGCAAGACAAGACAGACAAGACAGTGCAGGACAATACAAACAAGACAGTGCAGGACAAGACAGACAAGACAGTGCAGGACAAAAGACAGTGCAGACAAAAGGTTACAAGACAATACACAAAATACAAAAAAGACAATACACAAAAGACAGTAAACAAAAAACAGCACCAACCGACCAGTGTCAATACTATATGTAAATACTGTGAGTTCAGCCAATATTGCGTGCAGTAATACTAGAATGAACACAGTTTCTTAGCAGCAGGTCCCTGAGATAGTTTATAAGATTGTGCAAAAACAGCAACAACTGAAATGTACAGTATGAGCAAAATGACTGAAATGTTAGACAGTGTGTGCAAAGAGCAAAAAAGTAAAAAGTGTGCAAAACAGCATGTAAACAGTTTGATGAATGTAAGCAGCATGTAAACAAGTTGATAGATGTATATTAGAATTGTGTGTATATGGTGTAGGTCTGTGCAGTCCATACAGATGATGTGAGTGTGTATGTAGTGCTCAGTACAGGAATGATCTACAGAATTAGGTCATGATTTTGCCATACAGGTAAATAACAGTGAATGTTACTGCAAAAGAACACAAATATGAAAAAAAGAAACTGATTGTTATAACGATTAACAAAAATCTGCAATTAACAATAAGTTAATTTGCAGTTAGCAATTAATGGTCTAGGGAATTGAATGAAATATATAGTATCAGACTTTAATTTTGAATTCAATTAGTTATCTGAAAACTTAAAATTTAAGATTTGTTAGTGGGCTCAGTCTTTTAGAGCCTGCTGAAGTGCCAATTCTAACAAGGAATTGTTCTTATTCTGTTTTCCATAATATCCCTAGTGGCGTCTCTGTAAGGCTATAATACTATTCTTAGATTACTATCTAGACTTTCCATGACTTAATTTTCCATGTATATTGCAAGACTATCCATGTACTAGTTTGTATGTTTTAACAAAAAGAAGTTCCATAGCTACTAACTTATTCTTTTAATACTAAGTTTTCACGTATGAAAAAGACAACATATTTTCAGTCTCTATGGTTAATTCTCCGCAGAGAGAGGGAGCCCTTCTGCACCTTCTTCATCTGTTCATGGTTTCATTTTTCCCTTTACTATGCTCATGTTTTGTGTTGTGACTGCGGCACGCACACCGCCGCAAATTAATGGAGAAAAGACTCTGGGAGTTAGAGTGAGGCAGACGAGTCTCTCCAGGATGCTCTTATTGTTATCTGTGTCACAGTAGGCTAGTGGAAAGGGGAGATTTGGGTAAGAGCAGAAAGATAATTGGCTGAAGCATTGTTGGGCCAGGTGCTACAAATAGAAGGTATAAACCAAGGCCCTGAAGGTCGGCTACCCGCCTCATATTTCCTGGTAAACGGGGGCTTTCTGTACTTCCATAGATAATAATTTCTGTAATTCCAATTAATTACATTTTGTAATTAAACATTTAATTTACATTTAATTTTAAATAAATTGTAGAGTCTAATTTTTTTTTATCTTTTAA
The DNA here is from genome assembly GCF_030014155.1 of Tachysurus vachellii. Lineage (NCBI taxonomy): Eukaryota > Metazoa > Chordata > Actinopteri > Siluriformes > Bagridae > Tachysurus > Tachysurus vachellii. The sequence continues at coordinate 6,087,266 of NC_083476.1, read as the reverse complement.
TTCATTAGAAGAAAACTATATTTAAGAAAATCTTACCACATATATTTGTAAATATTACTTAAGTTGTTAAGCTCTAGTTTAAGAGCAATAAATGTTTCAAATAAAGACTACAAAAACTCACAGAAATTGAGCTGTTGTTTATTTTATTTCATTAAGTAATTCAAAACTGATTTTCAATTAAAGTACAGGCAAAGGATAACAAATAAGACAAAATCATCAGTGAGTACATTTCTGTAATTAGTGACAGATTGATGAGTTATTATTATACATATAATTCACTCAGATATATGATTTCATGAGAAATAAAGAGATTTTGATTATTTGTTAAATGTAGTTGTCTTCATTCATGTTCTTGTCATGTCAATTCTTGCTGTAAGACAGAAACAAATATCAAAATGAGGCCAAAAAAAGAGTTTTTTAGTGTTTAAATCATCTTTGGTGTACACACTTTCCTTTTTCTGCCTTTATGCTTTCTGAATAAAAGTGCAATGTCGTTCCTTTTGTGATCCAGATTTGGTAAAACGTACCTTAGTTGCAGCAACTGAAGATGACATTATTAAGACTGGTGTCATCCCATATGCCCTGAGGCGATTCCACTCTTGTTTGGATGCCACAAATCCCAGTTCCACCACAAAGCGAGCTCCAGGAACCCCAGCTACCCCAGCTCATACCACTGCCTTCCAACACAGAGCCCGTGGAGCATTTGAACCTGGAATTTTAAGTTAGAGAAACATTCCATTTTGTTATCTTTTCAAGTCAAATTGCTTCATCAAGCAAAGTTATGAAAACGTCCCAACTTTGATCATATCTTGTTAATTATCATAATCGTTAATTACTGAATAATCCAATTAAGATTATAGTAACAGATCAAAAGATTTTTCAATATCAGCTTTATCAAAAGTGTTAATCTTATATTATGTATCTTATTTTTCGATAATATTGGATATGTGTTTTTTGTGAGTTACTAATTACCTTATGTTGTCAGCTGCAGTATCATCACCCCAGCCCTGATAACCATCTACTCGCAGCTGAAAAGCTTTCAATACTCCACTGGGGCACCAAATAGGCGATGACCAAGACCCCCAGCTGGAAAAAACAATTAATAATAGTTAATGTCACTACTATTACTACTACTACAAATAATAATAATGATGATACAAATAACAATCATCATCATCATCATCATCATTTATATTATAATTATTGTTGTTTTAAAAAAATGGTTTTTTATTTTGAATTCTGACACTGAATAATCTTGGTCTAGAATGTAGGTCCTGTAGGTCTTGTATCTATATGTAATATTCAGTACATTTTGTATGCCTTTTTCTTTTACCTTCCTACAGCAGATCTGATAGTTGTGAAGCCCCCAACAATACCGTTGGAGCCAATGGGCTTAGAGCAGTGAAGAGCAATTCCATTTAGGGCTGTGTCATCATACCAGATTCCCTGATATGACTGAACCTTAAAAACAAACAAGCATAAAACTGCTTTAGTAATAAATATCATTTGTTGAGTAAATTTATTTGCAGGGTCATTTAAACTGCACCTTTGAACAAAACTACACAATTCTGTGTTATGCTTGTTACATTTTGTGGCCATCATTCAGTTCCCCCTTCTCTGAGTCTGACTTCACAATGTATTTCACTTGTACAAATATAGATCATTTTACTTATACTACAAAAAAGCTGTACTTACCCTGAGGCTAAAGCCTGTAGCATAGGTGCCTGTAGGACACCTCTCTGAAATTCCCCATGTTCCCCAGATCTGTCCGTTCAGCACAGAGATCGAACTGGGAAACGGCACGATAATTCTGCTTTGTGTATCATTGACACTTGCACACTCCCCGAAGGAAAGCATGAGCAGAGGCAAAACAAGCACAAGATACATTCTTTTGGATAAAGCTGAAACTAAAGTGAAACTGTTATCAGGTAATCAGAATGATTCTCCCTGCAAAAGTGCTCATACTGACAGCAGATGCTTTGGTTTTGGTTTATATACTGTACAAGCTGCCTACCCATTCAGTGCAAAGAATTTTATAAGTACTTATTTACTGTAATTATATTTTCCCCTCAAATATTTGGCATTAATCCAAGTCAAAACCAGTGCACAAATATTCAACTGGTTTAATTTAATTAGTTCAATTCAAATCACGTTTAATGCAATGACAAATATTTTACAGATTAAACCATTTTTCTTCAGCAATAATTTGATTATGTAAATAAAAAATAATCGTTAAGTAATAAATGTTTGCACATTGGTACAGGATCACTGCTGTTTGCTTTAGGTGTCAATAAGTGAGTATGTGTGTGTACGTCCTGCAAAGGATTGTCATAATATCCCTACAATCTCCATACAAATAATCAAATAAAAATTAATTAAATTAATTGAGTTAATTATGTTTATCAGTCACAAATCTTGATTTTTAAATAACTGCCTGCTTACATAAGGTTTGACTTGTATTTCTGTTACAATTCAACACTTTAGTGAATCATTTTGTTCTGAATGTATTTTGTCAAAGCTGAAACTTGAAATGTATTTAAAGATTTGAGATGTGATACAAACACAAACATGTATAATAACAATTCTTGAATTGTGTCATTGTTTTTGTTTTCAGTTTTTTAATCACTAAATTATTTATTACTTAAAAAACTGTATTACATAATATTGTGCCAATAATAAGTATTTATATGAATAAAATCTATTATTTTTATAATTCTTCTTCTCATTTTTATTATTGTTATTATTATTATTATTATTATTATTATTATTATTATTATTATTATTATTATTACATATTAAACATAAATATAATATATGTACATAAGCATACAACATATTTAGATTCATTATGTTTAAAGCATATAATATTCTTTCATATTGTATTATTCAATAATACTGTATTTACCATACTTAACATTTATATAACACAAGGAAGGATAGCGAATATAAATACAAGGGAGTTTCTGTGCCATCCAGGGTATGATTAGATATAATTGTTGAGATGTTTGAGACACACACTAACACCCACACAAAAACACACACATACACACCCACACATAAACAAAGGGACAAACTAAACAAAAGTAAAAGTAAAAGTTTCCTTGCTAAACCTTTCCTTGTTCTTCAGATCACTAAGTAAACAATAATAAATTAGACAAGGTTACTTACTTTTTACAGTTTATTTTATTATATATTCTATTTTGTGACCATTATTCTAAAAGCAGTAATCCACAACAACAACAACAACAACAACAACAATAAAAAGATTGTTTTAAAAAAGATTTGCTGGTAATTCAAAAATGTGTCTTAAACAATTAATGTTGACTGTACTAACATTATACTGTAGTTTTTGTCACTTAGATATTTAGAAAATATAAATATATACTCTGCATGACAATTCATTTAATCATATATATATATATATATATATATATATATATATATATATATATATATATATATATATATATATATATATATATATATATATATATATAACACACACACTATATATAGTCCCCTGAAAGTATTGGAAGCGGCCATTTCATTTGTTTTTCTATACACTGAAGGTGTTAGGGTGTCAGATGAAAAGATGAATATGAGACGATAGAGCAGAATTTTAGCTTTAATTTCCTCATGTTTACATCCGGATGTGTTGTTGATTTGTTTGGTAAGTCAGTTTAGAGCCGATTTAGATTTAATGCTCAAAACATACTAAACAGATATACAGTAAGGGTTTAGAAATAAATACTGTATAAGGAAATGAAAGCTGAAATTCTGCTCTGGTGTGTCATGTTCTCACTGTCTTCTCATAATCGCTTGACGCACTCACCAACACTTTCAGCGGGAAATGTCTGATATATAATACGAATGATATACAAAGGGATTAATTATAATGATTATAATTATGCTTCAGAAAGGTGTACTATGTTTCCTTTGATCATGCAGCTAAACAGAAAGTAAAACTAAATAAATGATTATGAATAAAATAAAATAATAAAAAAGAAAATAAAATAATAATACCTCCTTTATGAATATCACCCACATTCACTGTTACATTTGAATTGGTAAATTTCAAAATTGAGTTTTGGTTGTTCCGTAATTCACATAATTTAGCAACAGAATTAATGTAGTTTGGGCAGCAAATTGCCTTAGAATTATAATCACAGTTTATTTCATTGTTCCTAAACTCTAAAAGATGAATTTTAAAATATAAAATATTCTGTATTGTACAGAACAATGTTGAAAATGTTGATTAATTATACATCATTGCATGGTGTTGGTAATGTGATGGCTCTTAAGGATCCCAGTAAAAGGACAAAAAGATAAAAAATGGTAAAGTTACATCTGTGTTTGTTTCCCTGTCAGGAAGTTTCAGTGTTTTTAGAAATTGGAAAAAAAATCGTTGCTGAATATTTTCCTATTTTAGTACATTTACAAAGTAAAAAGAATTATTTAAAAAAGCTGTATGAATATTATATTAAATATGAATGTACAGTTTCTATTTGGTAAACTAAATAAATAATCATAATAATAGTAATATAAACAACAATATAATACTTTTTGTGTATTCAAAATAAACTGTAAAAAGTAAGTCAGTTTAGAGCCCCATTTAGATTTAGGGCTCAAAACATACTAAACAGATATAATGGTTTAGAAATAAATATAAGGAAATGAAATCTGAAATTTTGCTCTGGTGTGTCATGTTCTCACAGTCTTCTCATAATCGCTTGACGCACTAACCAACACATTCAGTGGGAAATGTCTGATATGTAATAAGAATGATTTACAAAGGGATAAATTATAATGATTATAATTATGCTTCAGAAATGTGTACTATGTTTCCTTTATATGTGTCAGGGACTGTTTTTAGAAATTAGAAAAAAAAATTGCTGCTGAATATTTTTTTATTTTTGTACTTTTACAAAGTAAAATTAACGAGAAGTACAAAGTAAGAATTATTTAAAACGCTGTATGAATATTAAAATATAAGAAATATGAATGTACAGTTTCTATTTGGGGAACTTAATAGATAATAATAATAATAATAATAATAATAATAATAATAATAATAATAATAATAATAACTAGATTTGTAAAGTTCGTCGAGACAAACTTTGATGTTGGCTTTGACGGTGCAAGTATTCGCAAAGGCCGGTGCTTTTTGGAGGCGAGTGGACATAAGGGTTAGTGTTACTTTTGGAGGCAAGTGGACAGAAAGATTGTGAAAGCTACTGGACCGCTAGGGTGCCAATACTTTTGGAGGCGAGCGGACATGAGCATGTGACATGATCCGAATACCCATGAGGCAGTTCCCCTCATTGTGCTGAGTGTTTTGATATGTCACATGTCCATGTTGTGCAAATTTTTTATTTTCACGTGATGACACGTGACGACACGTGACGTGACGTGACCATAACACACGTGAGGCACTTCCCCTCATTGGGCTGAGTGTTTTGATATGTCACATGTCCGTGTTGTGCAAATTTTTTATTTTCACGTGATGACACGTGACGACACGTGACGTGACGTGACCATAACACACGTGAGGCACTTCCCTTCATTGGGCTGAGTGTTTTGATATATGACATGTCCATGTTGTGCTAATTTTTGATTTCGCTTATTTTGGGGGCGGGGCTACACGTGACGTCACGTGACGTGACCAAAATACACGTGGGGCAGTTCCCCTCATTGTGCTGAGTGTTTTGATATGTCACATGTCCATGTTGTGCTAATTTTTGATTTCGCTTATTTTGGGGGCGGGGCTACACGTGACGTCACGTGACGTGACCAAAATACACGTGGGTCAGTTCCCCTCATTGTGCTGAGTGTTTTGATATGTCACATGTCCATGTTGTGCAAATTTTTGATTTCGCTTATTTTGGGGGCGGGGCTACACGTGACGTCACGTGACGTTAGCAAAATACACGTGGGGCAGTTCCCCTCATTGTGTTGAGTGTTTTGATATGTCACATGTCCATGTTGTGCAAATTTTTTATTTTCACGTGATGACACGTGATGACACTTCATGTCAATACTGCAGTCATTATGGGATTCTACTTATTATTATACTGCATAGAACACAGGAGAGAAGCCGTGCCTGAGCTCTGCGCACGCTGCGTGTGTGAAAGCTTAGAGGAATTTTAGGAATTCCCCATTCAAGTCTATGGGACGTTCCATCGTCGACTACGGGAAAACCGAAAGTTCCGTCGGAACGCCGAGTCCGGAACTTTGTCCGGAGTAACGTCCTAAAGAACCTGTCCGAGTTTGGTGTAAATCGCTCGAAAACTTGCCGAGTTATAAACCTCCAAAATTTATAATGGAAGTGGATACGAAAAAAGGCCACTTTGAGCTTCCGTACCGGGAATGCCGGAATTCCGATCGCTTAGAAAAGTAGTAGCAACAAACTTCAGACCAGGGTCTACGACATATCCGAATTTGGTGCATGTGGCTCAAAAGCCCTAGGACGAGTTACTCTTGATAAATTTGTGGCTAAGAATAATAATAATAATAATAATAATAATAATAATAATAATAATAATAATAATAATAATAATAATAATAATAAGCTTATAAAGGAAATCAGAATGTTGGCTTCTACAAAGCCAACATAATAATAATAATAATAATAAGAAGAAGAAGAAGAAGAAGAAGAAGAAGAAGAAGAAGAAGAATGTTTCTTTTTTTATCATTTTAATTATGATTTAGATGTTTTATTATCTTGTTATTCATGTTTATAAAACAAATTTCGTTTCAGCCATGTTGCAAAGTATATGATCAGTTTTCATGTGTTCTGTCATTTGCCAAGCAGTTTAGTCATTTTCCCTGGATTTTTAATTCTTTAACTTTTCACTTTTTTTATTCTGCCAGCCCTCTAATAGTCTATTTGTGATCAATTGATCTGTATCTGTTTACTGTTCTGAAACCTGCATCCTCTTCAGTCAGGAATGAACGTATGTTTTATGTATGTTTTTGTATGTTTTAACAAAAAGAAGTTAAATAGCTACAAACTTATTCTTTCAATACTAAGCATTCACATACGAAAAATACAACATATTTTCAGTCTCTATGATTAATTCTTTGCAGACCACCAGAAGGAGTCCTTCTGCACCTTCTTCATCTGTTGATGGTTTCATTTCCCCTTTACTATGCTCATGTTTTGTGTGTTCACATATTTCAGTGCTTCACTGTTTCTTCATCAACATTTTGTTGATGCTATATTTGCTATTACATTGGTATAGACTTTTTCCTATTGTTTATGTTTTGCTAAAATAGAAACAGTTGCATTATGCTTATAAATTTTGAGTCATATATTTATTTAATATAATTGCCACATACATTTAATCTTTAACTCTGCTTTGACTGGCTGAGTTCTCCATGCTTGTTCTGCCCCAAAAGCATGCTGACACACTGTAGAGGTTAATGGCCGCCCAGTGTCTGCTCTCCTGGATTCAGGAAGCACCATTACACTGCTGCGCCTTACAGTTTTATCTCAACCAGAAAAGCTGGCAAGGACAATTGCAGTCTTGTGTATTCATGCCGAAGCACGCTCAGTCTCAGCCATACTAGTCCAGGTCCGCAGCCTGGCTGGAGAGTGGCCGCATCTGGTGGGGCTCATCCCTTACTTCCAGTGCCCCTTGGACATGTCTGGCTGGGGTTCCGAGCAACCATGAGCGCCACCGCCATAGGGTGGAATGGGACACCAAACGGGATGCCGCTTCTCCAGGTGAGTCTCTCCAGGATGCTAACTTATTGTTATCTGTGTCAAAGCAGGCCAGTGGGGGAGGGGAGATTTGGATAAGAGCAGAAAGAGGACAATTGGCTGAAACATTGTTGGGGCAAGGTGCTACAAATAAAAGGTATAAACCAAGGCCCTGAAGGTCGGCTACCCGCCTCGTATTTCCTGGTAAAGGGGGGGCCTCCTGTACTTTCATAGGGAATGCCACGGTGAACCCTGTTCCCCACAACTTATCCGCCCTCCTCTTTTTCAGTTAAGCACCTAAGTTTGTCCGTGCACCACTCTCAGACTGATGGACTCATGGAGTGGTTCAATCAGACCCTCAAAATGATGCTATGCCAGGTAGTAGATGAGGACTTCCTCTTTGCTGTCAGGGAAACTCTCCAGGCCTCTGTGAGTTTCACCCCCTTGAGCTCCTGTTTAGACACCAACCTCAAGAACGGAACGTTCCTCGTTCCGGAAATTGTTCGACTTTATGAGGGACATGCAGGCCAGAATTGACCAGGTTGGCCCAATCATCAAAGAGTATCTTGAGTCAGCCCAGTGAAAGCAACAGAGGGCCTACAAATGCCCTGCACAGCCCAGAGAGTTTCAGCTGGGTGATCAAGTTATGCTCCTTGTCCCACACACAGCATGCAAGTTCCTGGCCAAGTGGTAGGGCCCCAACATGGTCCATGAGAGAGTGGAATCTTTAAATTACTGTCTCCAGCAGCCAGTTAAGCAGACAGACACGCATCTTTACAATATAAACATTCTGAAAATCCAAACTGCCCTCAGAACCACCAGTGGCCACTGCCAATGACGGATTCTTTCATTAGGTCTCTATGGATATCCATTGCCTCATGGATATGGTCCTCTCGCCCTACTGGCCCTTTGCAGCAGCCTATCTGGATGAAGTCATCATCCACTCTTCCACATGGGTTGACCAACTATACCACCTCAGGGAGGTTCTGGGAAGCCTCTGGAAATGCAAAATCACAGAAAATGTCATCTGGGTCTGACCGAAACCACAGTAGAAAAAGTTAGAGGCCAACGACCTTGCTATGGATGAAAACAGCTAGAGAGACTTGAGCAAGGCAGGGCTGCAGGCCCTGATGGTATTACTCCCAAGGGTTCTTGTCCCAGTAGTCCCAGTAGTTGTACTACTCAGCTATCTGGTATTTTGAAATACATCTACAACCTATGTCTGATGCAGGAAAGGAAGCTGATGGTATAGAAAGCATTTTGTCTATTACCAATGTTTTTTCCTTTGCATCAGGGGCTAGAAAAACATGCCAGTGACCCTTCTATAGGTCAAGGGTGGAAATAAATGGGTCCCCCCCCCAGCCTGAACAAGAAACCATCGACATGGCCCTGCTGGAGAAATCTGTTTGAATACGGGTGTTATGGGCCACAGCACATATCTCAGTTGTACATTGCATTGCTGTACATTGCATTGCTCCCACCCCCCACCCCCATATTGATATGTACAATATCTTTGAACACTCCAGGAACAAAGTCTAAGCAGGTGGATGCTACGACCCCACTCCTACTCTTTGGATTGAAGCTATTACTAGTAGGAGAACCACTTTTAGAGTCAGTAACAAACAGATAACAGAGCCACTGATAACACTTCCTGAACCAGAGAAAGGTTCCAGAAAGGAACTTGTGGCCTGCGTCAGCCATCTAGTGCTGCACAAAAAGTGAGAAACCAGGGGATGCCTTCCCACAGAAGCTCCAGCAATGGGTACATGGCTAGTGGATAAATAACAGTCACATATACTTTATCTTAAGGGTAGCACGGGAAAACTACAGTACTGTACCTAGTGATAAAAAGTGATAAAAAAAATCTGTATGAACATTAACAATACGTATAAATACACAGTTCAAAATTAGTGAACTAAAAATAAAATAATAAAATAAATACATCTGTAGTAAGAAAAGTGAAATACATCAAATTAAATATTTAAATACAGATGCTTGAAAAACTTACCGAAGTTTTCTGCTCTGTTGTCTCTATTTGTCTCTATAAATAAACACTAAACAGGTGAACTTGAACCTCAGTTCATGTAAATCTAGGTATTGTTTTAAAGAAGTGACAGAACACTAAGATGGAAGCCTAACACGTAGGATGGTTATTTGCTTTCATTTGTACAATTCAACTTCAGTTTAGTCAGCAAATGTCCATCTTTTCACATGTATCATGTGTATACATAATGCCATGTTAAGATTATTAAGATTATTGTTAAGAACATTATGTATAAACATGTTTTTCATGTTTTTAGTATTAATACTGTACCTGCCCATGATCTTATCTAAGGAATTATTTCCTAATAGATAAACAATTTAGTTGGCATTTTAAAGCACCCCATTTCTAACAGCATTGTGAGGAAACCGAAACAAAAATTCCATTAATTTGAATACATTCATAATTGCTGTCAGACATGTTTGTTTAGAAAGCTGTAGACCTTTTCAGAATCTTCCACATGTCAGGTTTGGTAAACACCAAGGTTCAATTAAAGTGGTCCATTATTATTCATGATCTCATCCTGGAACTCTCAAAATGGTCTCACAAACAAAGCTTATATAAAAAAATATTTAAAAAATATTAATGAAACAATAAATATAATTTTTTAAAATTGATTCTTGTATTTAACTTTGTGTGAAAGACATAAAGCAACAACATATTTTCTTTTCATCTTATCTTTTATCTTTACTGTGGTATTTGTACATGTTATCTTCTTGTTCCAGTAGCTATGTAATGAAAGCAATGAAAGAAAAGAATATGAAGAAACAGATATTGGATATTAAGATTAAAAAAGGTAGAAAATTGGTAGCTCTAAAGCTGTCAAAACTTTTGAAAATATGAAATTCAAAAAATTTACATAAATTTGTTCATTACGACATTTTGTAATTAAACATTTAATTTACATTTAATTTTAAATAAATTGTAGAGTCCAATTTTTTTCAGATAGATTTTTAAATCATTACAAGAAAAATATATTTAAAAAATCTTACCACATATATTTTAAAATATTACTTAAGTTGTTAAGCTCTAGTTTAAGAGCAATAACGGTTTCAAATAAAGACTTCAAGAACTCACAGAAATTGAGCTGTTGTTTATTTTATTTCATTAAGTAATTCAAAACTGATTTTCCCTTAAAGTACAGGCAAAGGATAACAAATAAGACAAAATCATCAGTGAGTACATTTCTGTAATTAGTGACAGATTGATGAGTTATTATTATACATATAATTCACTCAGATATATGATTTCAACAAACTTCAGACCAGGGTCTACGACATATCCGAATTTGGTGCATGTGGCTCAAAAGCCCTAGGACGAGTTACTCTTGATAAATTTGTGGCTAAGAATAATAATAATAATAATAATAATAATAATAATAATAATAATAATAATAATAATAATAATAAGCTTATAAAGGAAATCAGAATGTTTGCTTCTACAAAGCCAACATAATAATAATAATAATAATAATAATAATAATAATAATAATAATAATAAGAAGAAGAAGAAGAAGAAGAAGAAGAAGAAGAAGAAGAAGAATGTTTCTTTTTTTATCATTTTAATTATGATTTAGATGTTTTATTATCTTGTTATTCATGTTTATAAAACAAATTTCGTTTCAGCCATGTTGCAAAGTATATGATCAGTTTTCATGTGTTCTGTCATTTGCCAAGCAGTTTAGTCATTTTCCCTGGATTTTTAATTCTTTAACTTTTCACTTTTTTTATTCTGCCAGCCCTCTAATAGTCTATTTGTGATCAATTGATCTGTATCTGTTTACTGTTCTGAAACCTGCATCCTCTTCAGTCAGGAATGAACGTATGTTTTATGTATGTTTTTGTATGTTTTAACAAAAAGAAGTTAAATAGCTACAAACTTATTCTTTCAATACTAAGCATTCACATACGAAAAATACAACATATTTTCAGTCTCTATGATTAATTCTTTGCAGACCACCAGAAGGAGTCCTTCTGCACCTTCTTCATCTGTTGGTTTCATTTCCCCTTTACTATGCTCATGTTTTGTGTGTTCACATATTTCAGTGCTTCACTGTTTCTTCATCAACATTTTGTTGATGCTATATTTGCTATTACATTGGTATAGACTTTTTCCTATTGTTTATGTTTTGCTAAAATAGAAACAGTTGCATTATGCTTATAAATTTTGAGTCATATATTTATTTAATATAATTGCCACATACATTTAATCTTTAACTCTGCCTTGACTGGCTGAGTTCTCCATGCTTGTTCTGCCCCAAAAGCATGCTGACACACTGTAGAGGTTAATGGCCGCCCAGTGTCTGCTCTCCTGGATTCAGGAAGCACCATTACACTGCTGCGCCTTACAGTTTTATCTCAACCAGAAAAGCTGGCAAGGACAATTGCAGTCTTGTGTATTCATGCCAAAGCACGCTCAGTCTCAGCCATACTAGTCCAGGTCTGCAGCCTGGCTGGAGAGTGGCCGCATCTGGTGGGGCTCATCCCTTACTTCCAGTGCCCCTTGGACATGTCTGGCTGGGGTTCCGAGCAACCATGAGCGCCACCGCCATAGGGTGGAATGGGACACCAAACGGGATGCCGCTTCTCCAGGTGAGTCTCTCCAGGATGCTAACTTATTGTTATCTGTGTCAAAGCAGGCCAGTGGGGGAGGGGAGATTTGGATAAGAGCAGAAAGAGGACAATTGGCTGAAACATTGTTGGGGCAAGGTGCTACAAATAAAAGGTATAAACCAAGGCCCTGAAGGTCGGCTACCCGCCTCGTATTTCCTGGTAAAGGGGGGGCCTCCTGTACTTTCATAGGGAATGCCACGGTGAACCCTGTTCCCCACACCTTATCCGCCCTCCTCTTTTTCAGTTAAGCACCTAAGTTTGTCCGTGCACCACTCTCAGACTGATGGACTCATGGAGTGGTTCAATCAGACCCTCAAAATGATGCTATGCCAGGTAGTAGATGAGGACTTCCTCTTTGCTGTCAGGGAAACTCTCCAGGCCTCTGTGAGTTTCACCCCCTTGAGCTCCTGTTTAGACACCAACCTCAAGAACGGAACGTTCCTCGTTCCGGAAATTGTTCGACTTTATGAGGGACATGCAGGCCAGAATTGACCAGGTTGGCCCAATCATCAAAGAGTATCTTGAGTCAGCCCAGTGACAGCAACAGAGGGCCTACAAATGCCCTGCACAGCCCAGAGAGTTTCAGCTGGGTGATCAAGTTATGCTCCTTGTCCCACACACAGCATGCAAGTTCCTGGCCAAGTGGTAGGGCCCCAACATGGTCCATGAGAGAGTGGAATCTTTAAATTACTGTCTCCAGCAGCCAGTTAAGCAGACAGACACGCATCTTTACAATATAAACATTCTGAAAATCCAAACTGCCCTCAGAACCACCAGTGGCCACTGCCAATGCCGGATTCTTTCATTAGGTCTCTATGGATATCCATTGCCTCATGGATATGGTCCTCTCGCCCTACTGGCCCTTTGCAGCAGCCTATCTGGATGAAGTCATCATCCACTCTTCCACATGGGTTGACCAACTATACCACCTCAGGGAGGTTCTGGGAAGCCTCTGGAAATGCAAAATCACAGAAAATGTCATCTGGGTCTGACCGAAACCACAGTAGAAAAAGTTAGAGGCCAACGACCTTGCTATGGATGAAAACAGCTAGAGAGACTTGAGCAAGGCAGGGCTGCAGGCCCTGATGGTATTACTCCCAAGGGTTCTTGTCCCAGTAGTCCCAGTAGTTGTACTACTCAGCTATCTGGTATTTTGAAATACATCTACAACCTATGTCTGATGCAGGAAAGGAAGCTGATGGTATAGAAAGCATTTTGTCTATTACCAATGTTTTTTCCTTTGCATCAGGGGCTAGAAAAACATGCCAGTGACCCTTCTATAGGTCAAGGGTGGAAATAAATGGGTCCCCCCCCCAGCCTGAACAAGAAACCATCGACATGGCCCTGCTGGAGAAATTTGTTTGAATACGGGTGTTATGGGCCACAGCACATATCTCAGTTGTACATTGCATTGCTGTACATTGCATTGCTCCCACCCCCCACCCCCATATTGATATGTACAATATCTTTGAACACTCCAGGAACAAAGTCTAAGCAGGTGGATGCTACGACCCCACTCCTACTCTTTGGATTGAAGCTATTACTAGTAGGAGAACCACTTTTAGAGTCAGTAACAAACAGATAACAGAGCCACTGATAACACTTCCTGAACCAGAGAAAGGTTCCAGAAAGGAACTTGTGGCCTGCGTCAGCCATCTAGTGCTGCACAAAAAGTGAGAAACCAGGGGATGCCTTCCCACAGAAGCTCCAGCAATGGGTACATGGCTAGTGGATAAATAACAGTCACATATACTTTATCTTAAGGGTAGCACGGGAAAACTACAGTACTGTACCTAGTGATAAAAAGTGATAAAAAAAATCTGTATGAACATTAACAATACGTATAAATACACAGTTCAAAATTAGTGAACTAAAAATAAAATAATAAAATAAATACATCTGTAGTAAGAAAAGTGAAATACATCAAATTAAATATTTAAATACAGATGCTTGAAAAACTTACCGAAGTTTTCTGCTCTGTTGTCTCTATTTGTCTCTATAAATAAACACTAAACAGGTGAACTTGAACCTCAGTTCATGTAAATCTAGGTATTGTTTTAAAGAAGTGACAGAACACTAAGATGGAAGCCTAACACGTAGGATGGTTATTTGCTTTCATTTGTACAATTCAACTTCAGTTTAGTCAGCAAATGTCCATCTTTTCACATGTATCATGTGTATACATAATGCCATGTTAAGATTATTAAGATTATTGTTAAGAACATTATGTATAAACATGTTTTTCATGTTTTTAGTATTAATACTGTACCTGCCCATGATCTTATCTAAGGAATTATTTCCTAATAGATAAACAATTTAGTTGGCATTTTAAAGCACCCCATTTCTAACAGCATTGTGAGGAAACCGAAACAAAAATTCCATTAATTTGAATACATTCATAATTGCTGTCAGACATGTTTGTTTAGAAAGCTGTAGACCTTTTCAGAATCTTCCACATGTCAGGTTTGGTAAACACCAAGGTTCAATTAAAGTGGTCCATTATTATTCATGATCTCATCCTGGAACTCTCAAAATGGTCTCACAAACAAAGCTTATATAAAAAAATATTTAAAAAATATTAATGAAACAATAAATATAATTTTTTAAAATTGATTCTTGTATTTAACTTTGTGTGAAAGACATAAAGCAACAACATATTTTCTTTTCATCTTATCTTTTATCTTTACTGTGGTATTTGTACATGTTATCTTCTTGTTCCAGTAGCTATGTAATGAAAGCAATGAAAGAAAAGAATATGAAGAAACAGATATTGGATATTAAGATTAAAAAAGGTAGAAAATTGGTAGCTCTAAAGCTGTCAAAACTTTTGAAAATATGAAATTCAAAAAATTTACATAAATTTGTTCATTACGACATTTTGTAATTAAACATTTAATTTACATTTAATTTTAAATAAATTGTAGAGTCCAATTTTTTTCAGATAGATTTTTAAATCATTACAAGAAAAATATATTTAAAAAATCTTACCACATATATTTTAAAATATTACTTAAGCTGTTTAGCTCTAGTTTAAGAGCAATAACGGTTTCAAATAAAGACTTCAAGAACTCACAGAAATTGAGCTGTTGTTTATTTTATTTCATTAAGTAATTCAAAACTGATTTTCCCTTAAAGTACAGGCAAAGGATAACAAATAAGACAAAATCATCAGTGAGTACATTTCTGTAATTAGTGACAGATTGATGAGTTATTATTATTATACATATAATTCACTCAGATATATGATTTCATGAGAAATAAAGAGATTTTGATTCTTTGTTAAATGTAGTTGTCTTCATTCATGTTCTTGTCATGTCAATTCTTGCTGTAAGACAGAAACAAATATCAAAATGAGGCCAAAAAAAGAGTTTTTTAGTGTTTAAATCATCTTTGGTGTACACACTTTCCTTTTTCTGCCTTTATGCTTTCTGAATAAAAGTGCAATGTCGTTCCTTTTGTGATCCAGATTTGGTAAAACGTACCTTAGTTGCAGCAACTGAAGATGACATCATTAAGACTGGTGTCATCTCCTATGCCCTGAGGCGATTCCACTTTTGTTTGGATGCCACAAATCCCAGTTCCACCACAAAGCGAGCTCCAGGAACCCCAGCTACCCCAGCTCATACCACTGCCTTCCAACACAGAGCCCGTGGAGCATTTGAACCTGGAATTTTAAGTTAGAGAAAGTGTTAATCTTATATTACGTGTCTTATTTTTAAATAATATTGGAAATGGGTGTGGTTTTTTTTTTTGTGTGTGAGTTACTAATTACCTTATGTTGTTAGCTGCAGTATCATCTTTCAATCCCTGTTTACCCTCTACTCGCAGCTGGAAAGCTTTCAGTACTCCACTGGGGCACCAAATAAGCGATGACCAAGACCCCCAGCTGTAAAAAACAATTAATAATAGTTAATGTCATTAATATTACTACTACTACTACAATAAATAATAATAATAATAATAATAATAATAATAGGATAATGAATAAGAAGAATTTCTATTATAATGATTGTGGTTCTGTTGATAAACTTTCAAATTAGGAAATAAATAACACGACTTACATTTTAACTATTTAATCATATGACATGGTTTTCTATTTTGAACACATTGAATTATGCTCTATCTTATGTAGATCCTGTAGGTCTTGTATCTATGTATATAATATTCAGTACATATTGTATACCTTGTTTCTGTTTTCTGTTTTTTTTTTTTTTTTTTTTTACCTTCCTACAGCAGATCTGATAGTTGTGAAGCCCCCAAAAATACTGTTGGAGCCAATGGGCTTAGAGCAGTGAAGAGCAATTCCATTTAGGGCTGTGTCATCATACCAGATTCCCTGATATGACTCAACCTTAAAAACAAACAAGGAAAGAAATAAATAAAAACCTGTTTTGAAAATTAAAATCATTTGTTCATTAAATTTATTTAAACTGTGCCTTTTACCCAAACTACACAACAAATATCTATTGTTACAGTCTGTGGTCCACTGGAATAATTCAGCTACTCTCTTTGCTTTAAATATATGGTTTAATACATTGTGACTCTGACTTCATCATTTATTTCACTCTTACAAATATAGATAATTTTAGTTACACCACAAATGAGCTGTACTTACCCTGAGGCTAAAGCCTGTAGCATAGGTGCCTGTAGGACACTTCTCTGAAATTCCCCATGTTCCCCAGATCTGTCCGTTATTCACAGAGATCGAACTGGGAAACGGCCCGATAATTCTGCTTTGTGTATCGTTGACACTTGCACACTCCCCGAAGGAAAGCATGAGCAGAGGCAAAACAAGCACAAGATACATTCTTTTGGATACAGCTGAAACTAAAGTGCAACTGTTATCAGGTAATCAGAATAATTCTCCCTGCAAACGTGCTCATGCTGACAGCAGATGCTTTGGTATTTATATGCTCTAGCCAATCAGTGCCAGCCCACAATAGGCTAAACTGGTTCAAGTTGAATAGTTCAATTCTTTTCCAAGTGGCTCTAAGTGTGAAAGAGTGTCTGTTTAAGTGTGTACATGGTGCCCAGTGAAGGACTGTCCATATAATAGTTTGTTTCACTATAAATAAATAGATATTGAATTAAGTTTTGCAAAAATGTGTGTGTGTGTGTGTGTGTGTGTGTGTGTGTGTGTGTCATGATTCCAGTTAATTATGTTTATTAGTCACAGACGAAGCATGTGTTGGTTGCCAGCACACAGACTTAATTGTAGTGTATTCTGTAAAACTTTAAATCTTGATCTTTAAATCCTAAATCACTGCTTGGTTACATCACACTTGATGCATATTTCAGTTCTAAGTCCATACAACAATTTAGTAAATCATTTCGTACTGAATGTATCTTGATAAAACTGAAAATTAAAATAAGTAAAAGATTTGAGATGTAATACACAATTATCTAATAAGTACATAAGTACACAATCGAATAAAACATACTTTCAGTCAATATGTTAGATGTGATATTTCTTTTATACAGCATTATTTACCAATTCTGTATGTGCTGTATTTAATATTTACAAGATATTACCGGAAAGGATAATGAACATAAATAATAAGAGTGTTTATTTTTCCTGTAACAATGTTGAGATGAACAAACAAAAGTTTCCTTGGTATGAATTGCCTTGTTCTTCAGCTCAAGAAATAAACAGTGATGAATTAGATTTAGTTAGTTAGCTTTTACAGCTCTTTTGGTTGTATTATACATTATATAGTATTTTGTGGCCACTCAGATCTTTTTAAGAGATTTTGAAAACTAAAATATTAAAAAACTAAAGAAAAACAATCTAATTGAAAGACAGGTAGGGTATGTGTGTGTGTGTGTAAATAACTACATTAATTATTTATATTTTAATAGAAATAAATATCAATTAATAAAAGTAAATAGCATTTTTTGTTTTCTTGCATTTAACTTAGATATACATAGATATGAAGCTACAAGTCTATTTTATTTTAATTTGAACATTTTATATTATATTCTCATCAGATTTTTTCTGTGGTATTTGTACATGTTATTTTCTTATACCAATAGCTAATTGATGAAAGCAAAGTAAGAAAAGAATATGAAGAAACAGATATTGGATCCACATTGGATGAGTTAATTTTTTAGTTTTTGTCTCCTCACACACTCTACAGTTTGCAGTTAAACTAATAATGGAACTCACACAATGTTAGGCAGGTGATTTTAATGTTATGGCTGATCAGTGTACAGTACGTTCATTCCCAGAAATGCCCTGAGAAAACACGGATACTTGTTTTCATTGTGAGCTGTAATTCTTTCCGCAATCTTTGACAGGTAGATTGAGAATATAAAGAGCCACATTTCTGCCAGCATTGTGTGGAAACAGAATCTCAAAATCTATTTCCTCAAATGTAAGCAAACTTGTTCCTTCTTATGCTAGGATTACAGGTAGCCCTTATCAACAGAAGCATACAAAAGATTTGTTTCCTGATAGAGGTCAGCCTCTGCTGTTTCCTCTACCTACCTAAACATTGTCGCAGACCATATAAAATGACATAATAAAAAAAATTATCTGGTTTTAACATAAAACATTAGATGCATGATCGGGACTCATTGAAGTGATTAGTGTTCATAAAAAAACAAATTTTTCCAGTCAACATAAATGAAGCATTTTGTGTTTGTCGGGTTGTTTGCTTTTATAATAAACTTTACTAGAATTGTAACACATTGCCTCTCTCTTGCCAACCTTGAATCCTAGCATTAATGTGGATGTTACTTTGACACCTAGAACATATCTAAACCTTGCTGCAGACTAAGAACACCACGATTAACTTGATTCATGTAAACATGGGGGTTGTTTTAAAGAACTGAAAAAAGACTAAGACGGAAACCTAATCCTCAGGACAGCCAAGCAAAATCAGGCATTTGTACAATTTAGCCTCAGATTAGTCAGCAAATGATCATAAATATATGTTAAACAAATAATCTTTTCACATGTATCGTGTTTATACATAATGTCGTGTTAAAATAAACTGTAGATTAGCTGAGAACTATACAGTAAGTGCATTTTTATTTCCTTCTAAACACTAATATTCCTGCATTATACAGGAAGATTCTCATTGTTGATTAATTCTAAATAATTGCAGTGTTCATACTGTGACAGTTATTCATCACTCCTGGCATTATTATTTGACTGAGTAGATCCCAGAACAAAATTATGAGTTAGATTCACTGCAACACTTCATTCAGATCAACACTTTCATCTCCTTGTAGATCACTTGATGTAGTTAACATGCTCTTCTGAGACTTTAAAAAAAAAAAAACACCTGAACTAAATATAAGTTTAATCCAACTACAGTAACTACAATTACTGTAACACTCACAACTCACAAACAGTTTAAAATGTAACAATGTCACAGTAAAGCGATAGTGGTAGTACCACTGGAAATGTTTTCAGTTGTTGGTCTTTTTAGGAAAACATAGTAACAGTCAGACATATTTGTCATATGGATTGGATTGTGGTGTGAAGGCAACTTTCACCTTCCACTACTTTCACCTTCGACAAAAGATGGCTACTTTCACCTTCTACGAGAGCAACTCATCTACTAAAATTTATTTTGACACTGCACAGAATTCAGCAACTAGTGTCCTACTTGTGGCCTCAAGATGGTAGACAAAAACGTTGCTTCCAGTGGCAACCATTTCATTGCATCAGCACCATGGACAGCACCACTTTTGGCCTTATAAACAAATTACGATACCTTTCAGACAGGAACAAAGAGCTACCATCTTCCACAATCCACCAATACCTTGTTTTGGGATCTATCCCTTGTGCTGGAGTACATCAATACCTATTCTTCTGAGAAAGTCCAATTTTTGTTAGCAATCAGTTTGAGATTTAACAAAAAACTCATCTTATACATGTTTTTGGCCAGATGATTCTAAAATAATCTTATGACTGCTTAAAGCCATGAAGCCCATATTGCAGTGTTCCATGAAGGCCACCTATTACAATTTTTTTTATAATTATCTAGTAAGAAATTGTTTTTGTTTAGTTCATGTAGAGACAAGTAAAGATAAAAAAGTAACAATGATTTAGAAAAAATCTGATGAGACAAACAGTACAAAAACAGCATGTGGAGGCAAAGTAAGTAAATTTATATAAAAAGAAGAGAGCAATAACCAATGGATGAGATTAAACATTAAACTCATGTAAACAGACCAGAGGGCAAACAAGATGTAGAAACCAACTAAAACTACAGTAAATAAAATGACTGAATTGTAAGATTGTTTGTAAGATCACTCTTGTAACTCACTCTTGTAATTTTTTTTCACTTCCTGACAGCGGTTACATACACTAGATTAACTGTGTTACATATACATTATAACACAGTAAAAAAAAATTTTTTTTCTTTGCTGATCCCAGATTGTTAGGAAGTTGGGGTTGTTGGAGTGACCGCATTAAAATGACAAATTCAACAAAACGGATCATTTATTAATGATCATTATCATTTGTTATTTTCATAAATATCACTTAGCGAATGATTTTTATTATAGTGATTAACGTTCTGGGTTGTTAAACAAGGTTTAAGCCCCAGCACTGCCAAGCTGCCACTGTTGGGCCCTTAAACAAGACAATTAACCCTCACTGCTCCAGAGGTGCTATATTATGGCTGACAATGCACTCTGACCCCAACTGCCAAAGTTGGGATATGCAAAGAAAGAATTTCTCTGTGCTATAATGTATATGTAATAAAATAAAGGCTCTGGGTTGATCAACAACCCAGAGTTTTAATCACTGGGGCCACAATTGTCACACATTAGGAAAAAGGAATTTGAGTATGTTTTATGATTATAAACGATCATTAGCTTAGAAAATGCTGACTTAACACCTATATCTTTTGCATCCAAACTATTTTAAGAAGCCTTTCTTAATTATCCTACCCTTTGGTTGAATCAGTGTTATGTTAACTTATCACGTAGATTAAAGTTTGTTAGAGAGCAACAGTGTAGACGTCAGAAGCAAATCTTTGACAAAGGGTATTGTAATTCAATATGCTAATTCAATTGCCTTTCTGAACATAAAAACGCAGATGAAGCTGTTTACATGTGTAAGCAACACATCCTTTCCTCAGTCTCAAATGTCCTTTGTTACTTTATTCTACTTACTAGCAAGCTGATATGATTCTGTTCTGTTCTGAAATGCACAATTATTTTAAACATATGACAGGTCTCCCTCTTACATAAGGAAATAAACAGGGTTATGGAATTTTTAACTGATCAAAACTGTTTTTTTGATTTTTCTCATTTGCATCCGTCTGAAATTCACCAGCAGGTATTTGATCATGAGTGCTGCCTACTGGTACTGAAGACTCACTGCAACATGAAAAAGCAGTTTTACATTTATACACTTTATATTTATGTTACTGTAAAACATACATTCTGCTCATTTTATAGGTTAAATGAGAAGTCTGGATGTTTGTGATGACTGAATTCTTGAAAAAGGGCAAAAAAAGGGTATGATGTTTTTCAGTGGCACTGGAATACTATCTGTATGTGTGATATTGTCTGTTTTTTACTTTTATAGGTTACCAGAGTTTATGCTAGATCATTATGTTTGGATGTTTGCATTTCATTACATTTAGCATAGGCCCTTATCCAGAGTGTCTTATATTGATCTCATTTTATACTACTGAGCAATAGAGGGCCTTGGACCTGGACAGACTTCCGATTGGTAGTCCAACACCCTGGAGAGCATTAATGCACGGGCTTATACAGGATGAAGCCCAGGGGCCTGCACTGAGCATTTAAAAATAAATGTTATTAAACATTTTATTTAAAAAAAAATGCATAAATATTTTTTAAATAATGTTTTGGTTTGCAGATAAAAGTAATACACTCATAAATAAAAAATATATAATCAACTTGATTTGTAAAGTTCGTTGCGACAAACTTTGATGTTGGCTTTGACAAGGCAAGTATTCACTGTTAGTTTTCAGTATTACTTTTGGAGGCAAGTGGACAGAAAGATAGGATGCCAAAACATTTGGGGGCAAGTGGAGACAAGCATGTGACGTCATCCAAATTCTCCTGAGGAAGTTCCCCTCATTGTTCTGAGTGTTTTGATATGTCACATGTCCATGTTGTAAAAAGTTTTTTGATTTTGCATATTTTGGAGGCGGGGCTGTGGCACAACCGTCCACAAAAGTCGATACACCAATTTAAAAGTTTGTTCAGAGTATCACCCTAAAGGAACTGGCCAAGTTTGGTGTAGATAGTTTGAAAGCTTGCCGAGTTATAAACCTCCAAAGTTTATAATGGGAGTCAATGGGAAAAAAGGCAAATTTGAGACCCGGTACCGGAAGTACCGGTACTCAGATCGCTTAGAAAAGTCATAGCAACAAACTTCAGACCACGATCTACAACATAATCGAATTTGGTGCATGTGGCTCGAAAGCCCTAGGCCACATTCAATTTTATAAAGTTTTTTCTAAGCTTAAGTAGGAAAACAGAATGTTTTCTACAAAGCCAACATAATTAGGGAGGTGTGTTATGTGGATAATGGGCACATCCTTCCATCAACCAGTAAGCAGTGACTGCATACAACCTTATAGTGTGAAAGATGGTGGATTTCAAGAAGCACAAGAGTGGGGCACAAAGAAAAATGCTGAAATCGATAAAACCATGCAACCAGCAGCTTTGAAAAAAACCTGAACTTACAGGATATTCAAGCCTGCAGACACCAACACCTGTGCAAAAATTTGTGCTAATCAGCTTTTAGAGGACGCTAGACAAAGTGAAGGCTGCATGGATCTAAAATGTTCATTGCACGTGATGAAACCACAAAGTCAGACCACTACTTGTCATGGCGGAATCTGCCCTGTTTCCAAACATAGACATTACTCTCCGCTTATTTCTCATGCTACCTGTAACAAATGGCAAAGGTGAACGGTCATTTTAAAAACTGACCTTGGTAAAAAACAGGCTGCGTTCTGTTAGCAAACTTTAATGTCTAAAGAGAGCAGCATTACTGACCTCATCAAAGACGTTGTAGCAAGAAAAATCAGGAAGAAAACTTTTCAAAGTTAGGCAATTAAATTTTATTCATACATTAGCGTAATTTTAAATTGTTCATGGTGAGGGAGGGGCTCATGGTGTCAATGAACGCGGGATAAAAACGGACCCAAACGCAGGACAGCTTAACAAAACGGGGATTTAATAAATTAAAGAAACACGAAACAGGACACAGACATAACCAGACATGACAATAACAGGAGACAATAGGATTCCGGGCTGCACGAGGCAACGCGGCTCAATTAAATAATACAGATAATCATTACACATAAGGGACAGGTGTGCAGAGGCGGGGCAGAAAAGACAAGGGCGGGGCAGACACGTGTACATGAAACATAAACAAAAGGCACATGGCCAAAGTCCAGGCAGAGTCCTGACACATGGTAATGCTGTAGTCCAGGGGCCTTTGCCTATTTAAATGCACCCCTGCCAACACCTTAACCACTAGGCTACCACATCACCCCGTCGGTTTAGGATACTAAGCACAATAGATTGCGAATATATAAATTGATGTACAGTATCACATGTACCTCTCAGTCCTTGTCCCCAAAACAGCCAACCAGAGCTGTCCCTCTGATGTGCTTGTTTCTAATCCTGTCCATCCTCGTCACTCCTGAAGAGAACTTCAACATCCTCTGCTACCTCCATCTCTGCCTCATGTCTTTTCCTCACTGCTACAGTCTCTATCCCACACAGCATAGCTGTTCTCACTACTGTCTTGTACACCTTTCTTTTGATTCTTGCTGACACTTCTGTCACACAACACTCCTGACACTTTTCTCCACCCCCTCCAACCCGCCTGTACTTGCCTCTTCACCTTTTTTCCACACTCCTCGTCACACTGGGTGGTTGACCCCAAACACTTACTGTAAACTCCTGCACCTTCTTGACCTCAGCTCCCTGTAATCTCACTGTTCTACTTTCCTCACTCTTGTTCAAACACATGTATTCTGTCTTACTACGACTGACTTTCATTCATCTTCTTTCCAATGCAGAGCTGTACCTTTCCAGGTGTTCCTCCACCTGCTCCCTACTCTCACTACAGATCACAATGTCATCCGCAAACATCATTGCCCATGGAGATTCCTATCTGACTTCATCTGTCAGTTTGTCCATCTCCATAGCAAACAAGAAGAGACTTACAGCCGATCCTTGATGTACCCCATCTCACTGCTGTCATACTCCTCTCATACATATCCTGAACTACTCTGATGTACTTCTCTGCCACTCCTGACATCCTCATACAGTACCATAGCTCCTCTCTCTGCACCCTGTTACTTGTACTTCTCCATTAACAATTTCAAAGCAAAAATTGCTACGGTAGTCCTCTTTCTGGGCATGAAGCCATATTGCTG
Organism: Tachysurus vachellii; assembly: GCF_030014155.1. Classification (NCBI taxonomy): domain Eukaryota; kingdom Metazoa; phylum Chordata; class Actinopteri; order Siluriformes; family Bagridae; genus Tachysurus; species Tachysurus vachellii. The sequence continues at coordinate 6,062,519 of NC_083476.1, read as the reverse complement.
CTCTCAAATCATCCTTTTCTGTTACACATACTTCCCATCTCTATTTCTCTGTCTCACCAATCTGTACTCCTCCCCTTCCCTGTCTAACGTGGCATACAGTAGAAACTCATTATATGCTTTCTGTTTGTCCTTTGCCACTTCCCTCTTCATTCTGTGCTGTGGTTCCTTGTAATCCTGTCTACTTTCTTCAGTCCTTTCTACATCCCACTTCTTTTTAGCTAGCCTCTTACTCTGAATGCTGTCCTGTACTTTCTCTTTCCACCACCATGTTTCCTTATTTTCTTTTCTCCTCCCAGATGACATACCTAGCACTCTACCAACCTATCTCACTAATCACTACTTCTGCTGTAGTTTCCCAGTCATCTGGAAGCTCATATTGACCACCCAAAGCCTGTCTCAGCTCCTGTCTGAATTCCTCAAGACATTCTTCCTTTTTCAACTTCCACCACTTGGTCTTCTTTTCTATCTTTCCCCTCCTCTTCTTCCTGACCACCAGAGACATCTTACACATCACTATCCGGTGCTGACTGGCTACACACTCTCCTACCACCACTTTGCAGTCACTAATCTCTCTCAGATTGCGTGGTCTACATAGAATGCAGTCTACCTGCGTACTCCTACCTCCACCCTCTTCTGGAAATACAGTAAGTGTTGACTACAGCCATTTCCATCCGCTTAGCAAAGTCCACCAACATCTGTCCTTCTAGGTTCCTTTCCTTAACATGAAACCTGCCCATAACCTCCTCATCACCTATTCTCGCTTCCCTCACGTACAGTACATGCCCACTGAAGTCTGCTCCAATCACTACTCTCTCTTATCCGGGAATATTCTCCTTTACCTCATTCCAGAATATCTCCTTCTCTTCTAACTCACAGCCTACTTGAGGAGCATAACCACTGACCACATTCAACATCACCCCTTCAATTTTTAACTTCTAATTGATTACCCGGTCTGACATTGTTTCACCTCTAAAACAGGATCACTTCAGGATCACTCGTGCACCATTTATCTTCCTATCCAATACTACATAATAAAACAGTTTGTATCCCTCTCCAAATCTACATGCTTTGCTCTTTCTCTGACTGGTCTCCTGCATACACAGTATATCTACCTTCCTCAACCATCAGTAGACCAATTTCTGCCGGCACCCTGTAGGTCAACAGTGCTGGTGGCGGTCGTTGTTAAGTTGGGCCTCAACTGATCGGTTATGGAATTCACACTAACGATTAGAACTTACAAAACTCTGAAAATTATTTTTAATGTTATATATATATATATATATATATATATATATATATATATATATATATATATATATATATGCACAGATGGGGTGTGATATGTTGAGCATTGCTGTGGCCCTCACTCATCCTTTGTACCTCGCTGCACTCCTTGCTCCTCCTGCATCTCACCGGCGTCATTTGTCCCCCCAGAATTTTCAGCATGGTCCTGGATTGGCACGTCAGGAGATGCGCCTCCATGGGTGGTACTGTCAGTGTCATGCTTGGACAATTTCCTTACAGTACAGTACACTGAAATGAAACAACGTTTCTCCAGGACCATGGTGCAACAACAACAACAAAAAAAAGCTACATAAAACAAGACAAAAAACAACATAGAGCTAAGAACTCAAGATCATCTTCACAAAACGGTCTCACCAAGATTATGTAAAAAAAATATAAATATATAACACTATTTATCTATTTACCTTTTGTGCCAACAGTTAATTGACAAAAGGAATGAAAGAAAAGAATATGAAGAAACATTGGATATTAAACAATCTGTTTCTTCATAAAATTGGTGGTGCTAAAGCGGTCAAAACTTTTGTAAAATATTAAATTCAAAAAAGTTGACAAAAATTTGTTCATAACTGCATTTTTAATTAAATTATTTACATTTAATTTTAAATAAATTGTGGAGTCCAATTTTGTCATCTAGATTTTTAAATAATTAAAAGAAAAGTATATTTAAAATAATCATACCACATGTACAGTATTTGAACATATTAAGCTATTAAGCTCTATTTTATGAAGAATAATGTTTCCAATAAAGACTACAAAAACACAGAAATGTTAAGCCTTTTAACATTTTTATTTCATTAAGTAATTCAAAAGTGATTTTCAATTAAAGTACAGGCAAAGGATAACAATCAAGTCAAAATCATCAGTGAGTACATTTCTGTAATTAGTGACAGATTGATGAGTTATTATTATACATATAATTCACTCATATATGATTTCATGAGAAATAAAGAGATTTTGATTTTTGTTAAATGTAGTTGTCCTCATTCATGTTCTTGTCCTGTCAGTTCATGCTGTAAGACAGAAAAAAATATCAAAATGAGGCCAAAAAAAAGAGTTTTTTAGTGTTTAAATCATCTTTAGTGTACACCATTTCCTTTTTCTGCCTTTAGGCTTTCTGAAAAGTGCAATGTTGTTCCTTTTGTGATCCAGATTTGGTAAAACGTACCTTAGTTGCAGCAACTGAAGATGACATCATTAAGACTGGTGTCATCCCTTATGCCCTGAGGCGATTCCACTTTTGTTCGGATGCCACAAATCCCAGTTCCACCACAAGGCGAGCTCCAGGAACCCCAGCTACCCCAACTCATACCACTACCTTCCAACACATAGTCTGTGGAGCATTTGAACCTGGAATTTTAAGTTAGAGAAACATTCCCGGTTATCTTTTCAAGTCAAATTGCTTCATCAAGCAAAGTTATGAAAACGTCCCAACTTTGTTCATATTTTGTTAATAATTACTGAATAATCCAATTAAGATTATAGTAACTGTAATGAAACATCATAGGATAGAATGTACAACAGGCAAGGGTCAATGTTGGCAAACACAACAATGCAGAGTAGACAGAAATCGTGGTCTAAACAACAGGCAGAGGGTCAGGACAGGCGGCAAAGAATCGTAAGGCAGAAATACAAAAACAAAGTAACAACCGGAAAATCACAAGACAGGAACTCAGAATGATAGCCGTGGCAAATCGAGACTTCGCACAGAAGGCAAGTTCAAGTTCGCTTTTATAGGAAGTGGATGATTGGAACCAGGTGGCGGTATAATCAGTCCTCTTATATAATCATAATAAGAGGGTTATGGGAAGTATAGTCCGGAAATACTAATACTCAGGGGAACGTTCCCTCTGGTGGCGATCGGAGGACGAGGCAGGTGCTTCAACCATGACAGAAACAGATTAAAAGATTTTTAAATATCAGTTTAATCAAAAGTGTTAATCTTATATTACGCATCTAATTTTTAAATAATATTGGAAATGTGTTTTTTTTTTGTGCGTTACTAATTACCTTATGTTGTTAGCTGCAGTATCATCTTTCAATCTCTGTTTACCCTCTACTCGCAGCTGGAAAGCTTTCAGTACTCCCCTGGGGCACCAAGTAGGCGATGACCAAGACCCCCAGCTGTAAAAAACAATTAATAATAGTTAATGTCACTACTATTACTACTACTACTAGTATAATAATAATAATAATAATAATAATAATAATAATAATAATAATAATAGGAAGAGGAAGAAGCAGAAGAAGATTGTTGTTGTGTTGATAAACCTGCAAATTAAGAAATAAATAACACAACTTACATTTTAACGATTTAAATCATATGACATGGTTTTCTATTTCGAACACATTGAATTATGCTCTATCTTAAGTAGATCCTGTAGGTCTTGTATCTATGTATATAATATTCAGTACATATTGTATACCTTGTTTCTGTTTTCTGTTTTTTTTGTTTGTTTGTTTTTTTACCTTCCTACAGCAGATCTGATAGTTGTGAAGCCCACAACAATACCAGTGGAGCCAATGGGTTTAGAGCAGTGAAGAGCAATTCCATTTAGGGCTGTGTCATCTCCAATTCTCTGATATGACTCAACCTTAAAAACAAACAAGCATAAAACTGCTTTAGTAATAAATTTATTTTGTTGAGTAAATTTATTTGCAGGGTAATTTAAACTGCACCTTTGAACAAAACTACACAATTCTGTGTTATGTTTGTTACATTGTGTGGCCTCCTGGAATCATTCAGCTCCCCTTTTTCTCTGACTTCACAATTTATTTCACTTGTACAAATATAGATCATTTAAGTTACACCACAAATACGCTATACTTACCCTGAGGCTAAAGCCTGTAGCATAGGTGCCTGTAGGACACGTCTCTGAAGTTCCCCATGTTCCCCAGATCTGTCCGTTCATCACAGAGATCAAACTGGGAAACGGCCCGATAATTCTGCTTTGTGTATCATTGACACTTGCACACTCCCCGAAGGAAAGCATGAGCAGAGGCAAAACAAGCACAAGATACATTCTTTTGGATACAGCTGAAACTAAAGTGAAACTGTTATCAGGTAATCAGAATGATTCTCCTGCTAAAGTGCTCATGCTGACAGCAGATGCTTTGGTGTTTATATACAAGTTACCTACCCATTCAGTGCAAAGAATTTTATAAGTACTTATTTACTGTAATTATCATATTTTCCCCTCAAATATTTGGCATTAATCCAAGTCAAAACCAGTGCACAAAATATGGTTTAATTTAATTAGTTCAATTAAAATCATGTTTAAAGCAATAACATATATTTTACAAATTAAAAAAAGTTTTCTTCAGCAATAATTTGATTATGTAAATAAAAATTAATCATTATAAAAAATAAATAAAAGTAATACATGTTTGAACATTGGTACAGAGTCACTGCTGTTGGCTTTAGGTGTGAATGAGTGTGGTATGTGTGTACGCCCTGCAAAGGATTGGCATAATATCCCTACAATCTCCAAAATAAATAAAAATGAAATTAATTGAGTTAATTATGTTTATCAGTCACAAATCTTGATTTTTAAATAACTGCCTGCTTACATAAGGTCTAAATTGCATTTCTGTTACAATTCAGCACTTTAGTGAATCATTTTGTTCTGAATGTATTTTGTCAAAGCTGAAATTTGAAATGTATTTAAATATTTGAGATTTGAGATACAAACATAAACACGTATAATAACAATTCTTGAATTGTGCCATTGTTTTAGTTGTCAGTTTTTTAATCACTAAATTATTTATTACTTAAAAAACTGTATTACATAATATTGTGCCAATAATAAGTATTTATATGAATAAAATCTATTATTTCTATAATTCTTCTTCTCCTTATTATTATTATTATTATTATTATTATTATTATTATTATTATTATTATTACATATAAAACATAAATATAATATATTTACATAAGCATACAACATATTTAGATTCATTATGTTTAAAGCATATAATATTCTTTCATACTGTATTATTTAAGAATACTGTATTTGCCGTACTTAACATTTATCTAACACAAGAAAGGATAATGAATATAAATACAAGGGAGTTTCTGTGCCATCCAGGGTATGATTAGATATAATTGTTGAGATGTTTGAGACACACACTAACACCCACACAAAAAACACACACATACACACCCACACACAAACAAAGAGACAAACAAAACAAAAGTAAATGTTTCCTTGCTAAACCTTTCCTTGTTCTTCAGATCACTTAGTAAACAAAAATAAATTAGACAAGGTTACTTACTTTTTACAGTTTATTTTATTATATATTCTATTTTGAGAATATTAATCTAAAAGCAGTAATCCACAAAAAAAAAAAAAAGAAAAAAAAAGATTGTTTTCAAAAAGATTTGCTGGTAATTCAAAAAACTGTCTTAAACAATTAATGTTGACTGTACTAACACTATCCTTAGTTTATGTCACTTAGATATTTAGAAAATATAAATATATACTCTGGATGACAATTTATTTAATCAATCAAAACTTTTTCTTAATGTTATAAAATATACACACGCTATATACTGTATAGTCCCCTGAAAGTATTGGAAGAGCAAAGCCATTTCATTTGTTTTTCTATACACTGAAGATGTTAGGGTGTGAGATGAAAAGATGAATATGAGACGATAGAGCAGAATTTCAGCTTTAATTTCTTCATGTTTACATCCAGATGTGTTGTTGATTTGTTTGGTAAGTCAGTTTAGAGCCTCATTTAGATTTAGGGCTCAAAACGTACTAAACAGATATACTGTACAGTAAGGTTTTAGAAATAAATATAAGGAAATGAAAGCTGAAATTCTGCTCTGGTGTGTCATGTTCTCACAATCTTCTCATAATCGCTTGACGCACTCACCAACACTTTCAGCGTTAAATGGCTGATATACAATAAGAATGATATACAAAGGAATTAATTATAATGATTATAATTATGCTTCAGAAAGGTGTACTATGTTTCCTTTAATCATGCAGCTAAACAGAAAGTAAAACTAAATAAATGATTATGAATCCAGAAAATAAAATAATAATACCTCCTTTATGAATATCACCCACATTCACTGTTACATTTGAAATTTCAAAATTGAGTTTTGGTGGTTCCGTAATTCACATAATTTAGCAACAGAATGAATGTATTTTGCCTTAGAATTTTAATCACAGTTTATTTCATTGTTCCTTAACTCAAAAATATGAATTTTAAAATATAAAATATTTTGTATTGTACAGAACAATGGCTCTTAAGGATCCCAGAAAAAGGACAAAAAGATCAAAAAGGGTTTAGTTACATCTGTGTTTGTTTCCCTGTCAGGAAGTTTCAGTGTTTTTAGAAACTGAAAAAAAAATCGTTGCTGAATATTTTCTTATTTTAGTACATTTACAAAGTAAAAAGAATTATTTAAAAAGCTGTATGAATATTATAATAAATATGAATGTACAGTTTCTATTTGGTTAACTAAATAGTACTAAACATATATAAGGGTTGTACACTCACCAGCACATTCAGCAGGAAATGTCTGATATATAATAAGAATGATATATAAAGGGATTAATTATAATGATTATAATTATGATTCAGAAAGGTGTACTATGTTTCCTTTATATGTGTCAGGGAGTGTTTTTAGGAATTAGAAGAAAAAAATCGCTGCTGAATATTTTCTTATTTTACTACATTTACAAAGTAAAATTAACGAGAAGTACAAAGTAAGAATTATTTAAAAAGCTATATGAATATTAAAATATAATAAATAGGAATGTACAGTTTCTATTTGGGGAACTTAATAGATAATAATAATAATAATAATAATAATCAATATAATACTTTTTGTGTATTAAAAGGTTTGGACACTGATGAATATGCTTTATATTGTTTCTTTTTTATTTTATTTTAATTATGATTTAGATTTTTTATTATCTTATTATTCATTCATTCATCTTCTACCGCATATCCGAACTACCTCGGGTACAGATACAGATACAGATAATTCATATGGTTAACAGATACATATACAGATACAGATAATGCTGTACACGCTCATCCCTAGTCATGATTTTGCCATAAAGGTAAATACCAGTGAATGTTACTGCAAAAGAACAAAAATATGAAAAAGAGAAACTGATTGTTATAATGATTAACAAAAATATGCAATTAACAATTAGCTAATTTGCAGTTAACAATTAATGGTCTAGGGAATTGAATGAAATATATAGTATCAGATTTTAATTTTGAATTAAATTAGTTATTCAATCATTCATTCATCTTCTACCGCTTACCCCGAACTACCCCGGGTCACGGAGAGCCTGTGCCTATCTCAGGCGTCATCAGGCATCAAGGCAGGATTCACCCTGGACGGAGAGCCAACCCATCGCAGGGCACACACACTCATACACTAGGGACAATTTTCCAGAGATGCCAATCAACCTACCATGCATGTCTTTGGACCGGGGGAGGAAACCGGAGTACCCGGAGGAAACCCCCGAGGCACGGGGAGAACATGCAAACTCCACACACACAAGGTGGAGGCGGGAATCGAACCCCGACCCTGGAGGTGTGAGGCTAACCGCTAAGCCACCGTGCCACCCTAAACTAGCTCGTTGAAAACTTAAAATTTAAGTTTTGTTAGTTAGTGTTTTGTTTAAGTTTTGTTACTGCTGAAGTGCTAATTCTAACAAGGAATTGTTTTTATTCTGTTTTCCATAATATCCCTAGTGGCATCTCCTGTAAGGCTATAATACTATTCTTAGATTACTATCTAGACATTTCCATGATTTAATTTTCCATGTATATTGCAAGACTATCCATGTACTAGTTTGTATGTTTTAACAAAAAGAAGTTCCATAGCTACTAACTTATTCTTTTAATACTAAGCATTCACATATGAAAAAGACAACATATTTTCAGTCTCTATGGTTAATTCTCCGCAGACCACCAGAGGGAGTCCTTCTGCACCTTCTTCATCTGTTGACAGAGGTGTCAAATAACGAAGTACAAATACTTTGTTACTTTACTTAAGTAGTAATTTTGAGTATCTATACTTTAATAGAGTAATTATTTTTATCATAATTTTTACTTCTACTCCTTACATTTTCACGCAATTATCTGTACTTTCTACTCCTTACTTTTTAAAAATAGCCTCATTACTCCTATTTCATTCCGGCTTGTTTTCATTAAAAAAAAAACTACCAAGATAAATTGCGCCATCCGGATAGAGTGAATGTGATTGTGGTTAGATGAGAAGTTATAAACATATACCATTCCAACACCCTATTGGTTTGTACACGACCCATCAAACCTGCACATGACACAAATCACGTGACACTTCAGTTACCACAACGCCGGACATAGCAGACGGAGCCAAGTACGAAGATGTCCGTGGCAGAGGCTCAAAACTCAAAATCAATGTCTCAACAACGCGCACCAGCACCAATAAGGAAGTTGGTAGCCAGGAAGACCAACCAACCTCAACCCTTATACATCCCTGGCCGTACCTGGAAGAAGTGTTTGAAATGGTTGGATGGAAAATAAGTCATTGCGCATGCGCTGTAAGCTACTCGCACCCAAATACCACGAGCTAATGGCTTTCAAAAACTCGCCGTCTAATTTAAAAAAGCATATTGAGGTAAGCTGAAATTTTGTTACCAGTCAATTATTAACAAATTCGACTTTAGCCAAATGTTATCTGAGCTTAAATTATTGCTATATCTGTAAGCTAATTGTGCAAAGCTATAGTTTTTGTTATCAGACCATTATTGACAATATTGTAGTGACCTAGTAACGTACTAATAATGATAAATTTGCAATGTTTGCTATGGCAAACTTGGGTACATGCCAATGGTTTGCTTGCTACCAGAAGGCTATGATTCAAACTAGTTTGGTGGCTCAGTGTGAGATTTGAAATTCAACTTTAACTAAATGTTACCTGTAATGAGTGGGATGTTGTTTGGTCCACTAGGTGCCAGTAAGGGGTAGTATACCTGAGCTTATATTGGTATTATGTAACGGGATAAATATTACAGAGGGTTCTTTAAATAAATCCTGCTGTAATGTGATGGCGCATCCTATTGGCCGCGCCGGTGCTGCTATTGCGCGCTGAGTTCAAACTATCTGCAGCAGAGTTAGAGAGAACTGCTGTGGGTGAGTCGTTTCTTTCGCAGCTCCGTGCTAAAAGTTATAAAATATTCATTTCATGTTCGAATATTAGGCGATGCATGTAAGGGACTTTAAATTTAAGAAGAAAAGACAGCTTCTAGCTGTGATTAAAAGTATTGGGAAATTTGATCCTGCCAAACAAGATCCATTAGATTTTCTAAAAGTTTTTGAGCTATATGCTGACATTTACAAATTCACAGATGGTGATGCGTGTGTGTTGTTAACTGTGTGTTTGCCTGACACTTTGTCTGGAGCGTTAAATCATAAAGTCAAAACTAGAACCGCCAATAAGTTAGAGAGGAAACAGGCACTGCTTGAAGTCCTAGGTGTAATGTCCGTTGACTGGGATAAAATATGTGATGTACACATGAGGAAAGGGGAGCACCCGATGGCATTTTCAGAGCGATTACTGGAGACATTTAAAACTTTCAGTGGCAATCCCGACATCACACCGAATGATGTCAGTTTTAAATCTGCTTTGATTAACAAATGTGATTCACTCACCCGTTCTGCTGTGTCGATGTTTGTAACCCATCTCTCTGATTATAATGACATCATTGCTAAAATGACACAGTTTTTCAACAACAACGCTAACTCAAAGAGATCCCATCCTGTGTCAGCAGTAGGTGTTAAAAATCTCAATAAGAATAGAGCCAGCCAGGTTCCCTGGAAAAAAGAGAACTACACTACTGGAGATGGAAATGAAAGACTACCCCCTCTTGTAACTCGTTGCCTGTTTTTCACCAAGCCACTCAGAAAGTTTGGCAAAGTCAGAAAAACAAAATGCATTCTGGTCAGAATGTGCACCATCACAAATTGGAAAGCAGTTTACCAAAATGAGGGCCCATGGTCTGCTCACTGGGAGAGACTAGGCAGAGATTCACGTCACAAAACTAAAAACCAACAACCCGGTAAGAGATCATTCCACATAGATCCATTAATATCATAAAAAGCTGATGGCAGTCATAAGGGCCATGTAAATAGGTAAGTTTATGTTGTATGTGTTTGTAATGTTTTTTGTGTGCTGTGTTTAAAAAAGGGGGTAATAAATTCATTATGTTTTCAAGTGTTTTTCAGGTCAAAAAGAAATAAAGATGTGGGGATAGACTAGGATGGCAGCTCTCATGACAGCAATAAAGATACAAGAGTGCCCAACGCTGTCCCAAAGTCCTTATCTACAATGGATCCATGTTCCGGTCTTGGTGAACCTTACAGCATGGTCTCCAGACCCAGATGAAGAGTGTAACGGAGAGTGTAACAGGAATGTATAAGGTCTTCTTGACAACAGCGTTCCTGAGGTATCACAGTGCTGTTGCAACCAGTTCATCACCACCTCAGAGAACATCTTAAAGGATTCTAAGCATGGACAATTTGGGAACATTACAGAAGAATGTATTAAAGAAAGGACTTTAAGGACTTTTAGGTTAATCACACAGTTACCATCAGGAGAATGGCAAGGACTGGACATTGAACGCTGTGACAAAACTACATTGGTTTTATTTGCGAGTGTGATGCCTTGGAAAAACAACCATTACTGTATGTGGGGCACCCCAAACTAATTAAGAGGCTTGTGAAATTAATCTAACACATGTCCACAATAATTTTACAAGAGTAATAGTTTCAAACAGGAAAACATGTCACCACAACTCTTGAGCACTTTTTTTATCTTTGTTAATGATAACCAAATGTTAACACTGTCCGAGTAATGATACTTTACTTTGTATTCGGTTTGTTTAATTTCAATTTGGTTCATAGGAAAATTACTTTCCATATGTAAATTTCACCCTACAGGCAATGTAATTGATCCAGAGGACAACTAATCTTTGAGGAAGATGTCCCAGAATTTGATTTTGAGTTATCAAAATATATAATAATGTTATATGTTAATGTCATTATGTCATAATGCAAAAGTGGAAGTAGGGAGGGGGGGTGTTTCTATGGTAGCTCCATCTAATGCTGTTTCTGCTCTTTTCAGGCCCTGCCACTAAGTCATTCCCTGGCCATTGTGGGGTTTTGTCCATCGTCGGGGTGACGATGCAAGATCTAGGGGTAGATTGTAGTAGGGCAGTCTAGGTACCGCCCTATTAAACGTGGTTTTCACCTGAATGACAGGTGCGACAGCCTATTGGCTGCCGCTCCGGGTGTATTTAAGGCGTAGCTTACGTCACCTGGCTACGCATCGTACAACCATTATTGTGTGTGAGTGTGCGCGCAGCTCGCAGGAGGTATGTAGCTAGCTGTTTGGCTAACGTTGCTGCTAGTGTCTGGGCACTATTTAAGTGTGTATATTTGTTTATAGCCAGGATATGGTCACGATTGGTACGACGTTGCTGTTGGGTACAGGCTGTCCTTCCCTCCAGTTTGTGTGTGCTCTAGATTGCCTGCATATTTGCTGTTCGCTGATTATGGATAAAGCTGTGAGTAACTGAACCCGTGGGTTTAGCGATCTACTTCCGGGTATGTATATCTAGTCCTTTGAGCATTATTGGGATGGTGTCTTTGACTGATTTTATTAATTTTTGTCCATTTTAGTGCATCTGCTCGTGAGCCCTTTGTTACTGTGGACTGCAGGGCAAATGCTCCTTAGACAGCGTTAAGACTGCACTGTTTGTTCTGCTGCTATTTTTACGACTGTGACCATTTGCATTTGATTATTACTTTCTGGCTTTGTTTGTTTTTCACGCTCATGCTGGTGGGTTAGGTGGAGGGTGGCTAGTCCGAGTCGTCATTTAAAGCGAGCTGTACCGTTCACGGTGCCTGCTTAGCTCCACCGGCTGTTATATTGCCACCAGCAGCGTGTTTGTTTTGTTTATCTATTTTTTTTGTTTCTTTTTCTGATCTGCCCTCTTCCTAAGGACGGCGTGGAAACATCGGGTAATATCTCGTACCTGGGAAGATTACGTTTTTTGTTTTGTTTAATGTTGATTTGAGTCTTTTTGCTTCAATTTTTTGTTCTTTATAACTTGTTTTTTTTGTATTTTATGTGATTTAATTAGAAGCCTGCTGTCTTCACTTGTATTGTTTGCTTTATTTCTTCTTTCTGGTTTTGTTCTTCTCCTTAACCTCTTGCTGCTCCATGGCATGTCTAGGTCCATGAGCTTTTGGCACGAACCTAGTTGAGTCTTTACATCTCTCTGTCTGACCCTTGTGGCCAGTAAATTGTCCATTGTTGTTCCCCTTCATGGTTTGAACTTATTCCAGTGCAAGTTGTTGGATTGCATGTGAGTTGAACTAATGTTTTTTTTTTTTTTTTCTCTTTTTTCCTTTTTTTCGTTTATTTCAGGAGCTGAAGGCCCCAGTGAGGGAAGCTAGCTGCCTTGGCCCTGTGGTGGTGGTGTTTCTCTCACAGAGTGTTTTGCTATTTGATATCTGCGTCTCCCTCACTTAGAGTGGGTGTGGTGTGAGCGTGAGTGTTTTGAGTAGTGTGTCTTAGGATACTGTTCAGCTAGCTGCCCTACTGGTAAGCCTCAGCCGCAAAGTTTCTTGTTTTCTTTACTTCTTTTTGTTGTTTGGTCAACAGTTTATTACATTTTATTGTGCAATAAAGGTATTTTTGTATTTATATCCACGTCTCTTGTGTTCAGTGGTAACGAACCCATGTGCTATATTTTTGGGTATAAATTTCCCCGTTTACAGAAACGGGGTGGCGTAGTCTGCTCTAATTTTTAGTTGTATATTGGTGTCAATTCTTGCCCTCCACCGCCCCGCCACACAAAGAAAGGATGACCATATTGTCAAAGCTCCAAGGTTCTTGTAGGAAAAGATAATGTTTTGACTAAACAAATGCGTGATGGTAATTTGGTTATTGCATACTATGATCTGATTTGGGATGTAACTTTCAAAACTGCAGTTTGTGTATGCATCTTTCTCATTCTTTGTCAATGCATTATGTTGTATGTGTACCATATTGAGAGGGCAGATTTCAGATAATTCCATGATCAATGTGGGACGTTCCTGTTGGCTGTGATGATTTCTGAATGCCTCTGCTCCAAACCCAAGTAATATTTTACATAGAACCAAATTTTAAGAAAAAAATCTGTGATAAGTTTGCCTTATGGAATGGAGCTAAAACCAGTGTGCGTGAGGTGAAGTTTCGATGACGGGTAAGCTTCTCCGAGGGGGGGACGACGACTAAGAAATTACAGAAATTGCACCCAAATTCCACTCCAAGGTACACATCTAAAAGAGCTCATTCCTAAAAAGGTTTAAGTATCATAAGGTAATACGTTTAGGACTCTAAATGTATAAACTTGATTCAGTTATAAATATGGGAATGGCAGCAGGACATTAAGCATCACCACGAACAAAGGGTCTACATGACTGCGCTTACCATTTAAAGTGACCACTTGGTTGATAATACCGAGCCAAGGTGTACGTGACCATGATTAACATTTAAAGACAATCAGCTAGACAACAAGGTGTAGCCCAGTCATTTGGGAGACATTCAGTTCTTACACTCAATACACATTCAAATCGGAACTTCGTTTAAATTACCAAAAGGGAAAACTGTATATAATGCTTGAGCAGGATTTGCTCGGTGTTCTTATTGACTCCGACGAACCCAAAGTACGTCATGTATTTTGTCACTGCTATGCTGGAATAAACTTCTTGTTCTTCATTAAGATCTTCACCATCATCGTCTTATTTTAACCCTAACCCTTACAGTATCATAACGCCTAGCAAGGCATGGCATAACGTATCATAACCGCCTAGCAGGGCAAAGCATAACATAGCTTAGCAGGGCATAGCATAAAGTAACGTAACATAGCCTAGCAGGGCATAGCATTGTGTAACCTAACATAGCCTAGCGAGGCATAGCATAATGTAACCTAACATAGCCTAGCAAGGCATAGCATAATGTAACATAATGCCTAGCAAGGCATGGCATAACGTATCATAACAGCCTAGCGAGGCATAACATAGCGCAACATAACCTAACCTGGCCTAGCAAGGCATAGCATAACATAACATAGCTTAGCAAGGCAAGCCTACCTAGCATAACATAGCATAACCTAGCATTCCATAACGAGCTGGCATAGCAAGGCATATCGAGGCATAGCATTACCTAGCATGAGGTAATCTAGCCTAGTATAGCAAGCATGGCATGACAGATCGTGACGAGCAATGCAAAAGCATAGCATAACCTTATCTTATAACATAGCGTAACATACAATATAATCTAGCATAGCATAACATACATAGCATAGCATAACATAGCGAAGCATAGCCTAACGTAGCATAGCATAACAGATTGTACAACACGCCAGCCGTAAGGTCGCTTCCGGCTCAACAAACGCACCATTATACACAAACATGCGCGCCGTATCGATTTACCGTTAGTTCAAAGCGTCTTCAAAACTTCCCCTTTGGCTCGAGTATACTAATAGTGATCACGACCACTTATAGTTCCATATCGCGAGCACAAAAGGAGATAGCTTGCGGTTTAAACTCTAATAGCTGGCGAGTTTAACTCGCAGCAGCAACAATGCAGAGGAAACAGCCCCATAACATAACGAGCTGGCACAGCAAGGCATATCAAGGCATAGCATTACCTAGCATGAGGTATTCTAGCCTAGCAAAGCAAGCATGGCATGACCCATCGTGACATGCATAGCATAACCTTATCTTATAACATAGTGTAACATACAATAATATACCTAGCATAGCATAACATGCATAGCATAGCAAAGCATAGCCTAACATAGCGTAGCATAATAGACTGTACAACACGCCAGCCCTAAGGTTGCTTCCGGCTCAACAAACGCACCATTATACACGAACATGCGCGCCGTATTGATTTACCGTAAGTTCAAAGCGTCTTCAAACTTCCCTTTCGGCTCGAGTATACTAATAGTAATCACGACCTCTCATAGTTCCATATCGCGAACACAAAAGGTGATCGCTTGCGGTTTAAACTCTAATAGCTGCCAAGTTTAAATCTCGGTCTTGTATCGAGTTTAAATAGGGCGCCCTGTTTAAAAGGGACCAATAGCACGCTTAGGAATCAGATCAGAATCAGAAAATTTGCCATCAGCTGATAGCCAAGCTTGACTATGTGGCCTGACTGAACTGACACTGAATGCTATACTTGCTACATACATTTAATCTTGAACTCTGTTTGACTGGCTGAGCTCTCCATGCTTGTTCTGCCCCAAAAGCACGCTGACACACTGTAGAGGTTAATGGCTGACCAGTGTCTGCTCTCCTGGATTCAGGAAGCACCATTACACTGCTGCGCCTTACAGATTTATCTCAACCAGAAAAGCTGGCAAGGACAATTGCAGTCTCGTGTATTCATGCCGAGGTACACTCAGTCTCAGCCGTACTAGTCCAGGTCTGCAGCCCTGCTGGAGCGTGGCCGCATCTGGTGGGGCTCATCCCGAAGCTTCCGGTGCCCTTGGACATGACTTGTTGGGGTTCCGAGCAGCCATGAGCGCCACTGCCATAGAGTGGAACGGGACACCAAACGGGATGCCGCTTCCCCAGGTGAGTCTCTCCAGGATGCTAACTTATTGTTATCTGTGTCAAAGCAGGCTAGTAGGGAGGGGAGATTTGGTAAGAGCAGAAAGAGGACAATTGTCTGAAACATTGTTGGGGCAAGGTGCAACAAATAGAAGGTATAAACCAAGGCCCTGAAGGTCGGCTACCTGCCTCAAATTTCCTGGTAAAGGGGGGCCTCCTGTACTTTCATAGGGAATGCCATGGTAAACCCTGTGCCCCACACCTAAACTGCCCTCCTCTTTTTCATTTAAGCACCTAAGATTGTCCATGTACCACTCTCAGACTGATGGTCTCATGGAGTGGTTCAATCAGATCCTCAAAAGGATGCTATGCCAGGTAGTAGATGAGGACTTCCTTTTTGCTGTCGGGGAAACTCTCCAGGCTTCTGGGAGTTTCACCCCCTCGATCTCCTGTTTGGACACCAACCTCAAGGACGGTTGGACATGGCCCAAGAAGCTTGTGAGGGACAACGTTCCTCGTTCAGTAAATTGGTCGACTTTATCAGGGACATGCAGGCCAGAATTGAGCATGTTGGCCCAATCAAAGAGTATCTTGAGTCAGCCCAGTGAAAGCAACAGAGGGCCTACAAACGCCCTGCACAGCCCCGAGAGTTTCAGCTGGGTGATCAAGTTATGCTCCTTGACCCAAACACAGCATCAAGTTCCTGGCCAAGTGGAAGGGCCCCTATATGGTCCATGAGAGAGTGGAACCTATAAAATACTGTCTCCAGCAGCCAGTTAAGCAGACAGACACGCATCTTTACAATATGAACATTCTGAAAATCCAAACTGCCCTCAGTACAGCCAGTGGCCAGAAAATGTCATCTGGGTCTGACCGATACCACAGTAGAAAAAGTTAGAGGCCAACAACCTTGCTATGGATGAAGACAGCTAGAGAAACTTGAGCAAGGCCCCACCCCACCCCCCATATTGATATGTACAATATCTTTGAACATTCTAGGAACAAAGTCTAAGCAGGTGGAGGCTACTACCCCACTCCTACTCTTTGGATTGAAGCTATTACTAGTAGGAGAACCACTTTTAGAGTCAGTAACAAACAGATAACAGGGCCACAGATAACACTTCCTGGACCACAGAAAGTTTCCAGAAAGGAAGGCGTCAGCCATCTAGTGCTGCACAAAAAGTGAGAAACCAGGGGATGCCTCCCCACAGAAGCTCCAGCAATGGGTACATGGCTAGTGAATAAATAACAGCCACATATACTTTATCTTAAGGGTAGCAGGGGCAAACTACAGTAATGTACCGACCGAGCACTGAGTTCTGGTCAAGTGCTAAAAAAATCTGTATAAACATTAACAATACATATAAATACGCAGTTCCATATTAGTGAACTAAAAATAAAATAATAAAATAAATACATTTGTAGTTAGAAATACAATTAAATATTTAAATACAGATGCTTGAAAGACTTACTGAAGTTTTCTGCTCTGTTGTCTCTATTTGTCTCTATAAATAAACACTAAACAGATGAACTTGAACCTGAGTTCATGTAAATCTAGGTATTGTTTTAAAGAAGTGACAGAACACTAAGATGGAAGCCTAACCCGTAGGATGGTTATTAGCTTTCATTTGTACAATTCAACCTCAGTTTAGTCAGCAAATATCCATAAATATATGTTAAACAAGAAATCTTTTCACATGTATCATGTTTATACATAATGCCATGTTAAGATCATGTCATGACATTATGTATAAACACGTTTTTCATGTTTTTAGTATTAATACTGTACCTGTCCATGATCCTATCTAAGGAATTATTTCCTAATAGATAAACAAACTACTGTAGTTGGCATTTTAAAGCACCACATTGTGAGGAAACCGAAACTAAAATTCCATTAATTTGAATACATTCATAATTGCTGTCAGACATGTTTGTTTAGAGAGCTGTAGACCTTTTCAGAATCTTCCAGATGATTCTTGTATTGGGCACAGTGGCTTAGTGGTTAGCACGTTCGCCTCACACCTCCAGGGTTGGGGGTTCGATTCCCGCCTCCGCCTTGTGTGTGTGGAGTTTGCATGTTCTCCTCCGGGTACTCCGGTTTCCTCCCCCGGTCCAAAGACATGCATGGTAGGTTGATTGGCATCTCTGGGAAATTGTCCGTAGTGTGTGATTGCGTGAGTGAATGAGAGTGTGTGTGTCCTGCGATGGGTTGTCACTCTGTCCAGGGTGTATCCTGCCTTGATGCCCGATTACGCCTGAGGTAGTTCAGATAAGCGGTAGAAAATGAACAAACGAATGATTCTTGTATTTAACTTTGTGTGAAAGCAATAAAATATTTTCTTTTCATCTTATCTTTTATCTTTACTGTGGTATTTGTACATGTTATCTTCTTGTGCCAGTAGCTATTTAACGAAAGCAATGAAAGAAAAGAATATGAAGAAACATATATTGGATATTAAGATTTTAACGGTAGAAAATTGGTACAGTAGCTCTAAAGCTGTCAAAACCTTTGAAAATATGAAATTCAAAAAATTGACATAAATTTGTTCATTACTGCATTTTGTAATTAAACATTTAATTTACATTTAATTTTAAATAAATTGTAGAGTCCAATTTTTTAAATATAGATTTTTAAATCATTACAAGAAAAGTATATTTAAAAAAATATTACGACATATATTTGAAAATATTACTTAAGCTGTTAAGCTCTAGTTTATCAAGAGCAATAAATGTTTCAAATAAAGACTACAAAACTCACAGAAATTGAGCTGTTGTTTATTTTATTTCATTAAGTATTTCAAAACTGATTTTCAATTAAAGTACAGGCAAAGGATAAGAAATAAGATAAAATCATCAGTGAGTACATTTTTGTAATTAGTGACAGATTGATGAGTTATTATTATACATATAATTCACTCAGATATATGATTTCATGAGAAATAAAGAGATTTTGATTCTTTGTTAAATGTAGTTGTCTTCATTCATGTTCTTGTCATGTCAATTCTTGCTGTAAGACAGAAACAAATATCAAAATGAGGCCAAAAAAGAGTTCTCTAGTGTACACCATTTCCTTTTTCTGCCTTTATGCTTTCTGAATAAAAGTGCAATGTCGTTCCTTTTGTGATCCAGATTTGGTAAAACGTACCTTAGTTGCAGCAACTGAAGATGACATCATTAAGACTGGTGTCATCTCCTGGGCCCTGAGGTGATTCCACTTTTGTTTTGATGCCACAAATCCCAGTTCCACCACAAAGCGAGCTCCAGGAACCCCAGCTACCCCAGCTCATACCACTGCCTTCCAACACAGAGCCCGTGGAGCATTTGAACCTGGAATTTTAAGTTAGAGAAACATTCCCTGTTATCTTTTCTAGTCAAATTGCTTCATCAAGCAAAGTTATGAAAACGTCCCAACTTTGTTCATATCTTGTTAATAATTACTGAATAATCCAATTAAGATTATAGTAACAGATCAAAAGATTTTTAAATATCAGCTTAATCAAAAGTGTTAATCTTATATTACGCATGTTATTTTTAAATAATATTGGAAATGTGTTTTTTTTTTGTGAGTTACTAATTACCTTATATTGTTAGCTGCAGTATCATCTTTCAATCCCTGTTTACCCTCTACTCGCAGCTGGAAAGCTTTCAGTACTCCCCTGGGGCACCAAATAGGCGATGACCAAGACCCCCAGCTGTAAAAAAACAATTAATAATAGTTAATGCCACTACTATTACTACTTCTACAATAAATAATAATAATAATAATAATAATAATAATAATAATAGGACGAAGAAGAAGAAGAATTTCTATTATAATGATTGTCGTTCTGTTGATAAACCTCCAAATTAAGAAATAATTAACACAACTTACATTTTAACGATTTAAATCGATTTATTTTGAACACATTGAATTATGCTCTATCTTATGTAGATCCTGTAGGTCTTGTATCTATGTATATAATATTCAGTACATATTGTATAACTTGTTTTTGTTTTCTTGCCTTTTTTTTTTTTTTTTTCTTTTACCTTCCTACAGCAGATCTGATAGTTGTGAAGCCCCCAACAAAGCCGTTGGAACCAATGGGCTTAGAGCAGTGAAGAGCAATTCCATTTAGGGCTGTGTCATCATACCAGATTCCCTGATATGACTGAACCTTAAAAACAAACAAGGAAAGAAATAAACAAAAACCTATTTTGAAAATTAAAATCATTTGTTGATTAAATTTATTTAAACTGTGCCTTTTACCCAAACTACACAACAAATATCTATTGTTACAGTCTGTGGTCCACTGGAATAATTCAGCTACTCTTTGCTTTAAATATATGGTTTAATACATTGTGACTCTGACTTCATCATTTATTTCACAAAAAAGCTGTACTTACCTTGAGGCTAAAGCCTGTAGCATAGGTGCCTGTAGGACACTTCTCTGAAATTCCCCATGTTCCCCAGATCTGTCCGTTATTCACAGAGATCGAACTGGGAAACGGCCCGGTAATTCTGCTTTGTGTATCGTTGACACTTGCACACTCCCCGAAGGAAAGCATTAGCAGAGGCAAAACAAGCACAAGATACATTCTTTTGGATAAAGCTGAAACTAAAGTGAAACTGTTATCAGGTAATCAGAATAATTCTCCCTGCAAAAGTGCTCATGCTGACAGAAGATGCTTTGGTATTTATATGCTCTAGCCAATCAGTGCCAGCCCACAATAGGTTAAACTGGTTTAAGTTGAATAGTTCAATTCTTTTCCAAGTGGCTCTAAGTGTGAAAGAGTGTCTGTATAAGTGTGTACATGGTGCCCAGTATTGTTTCACTATAAATAAATAGATATGGAATTAAGTTTTGCAAAAATGTGTGTGTGTGTGTGTGTGTGTGTGTGTGTGTGTGTGTGTGTGTGTGTGTGTGTGTGTGTCATGATTCCAGTTAATTATGTTTATTAGTCACAGATGAAGCATGTGTTGGTTGCCAGCACACAGACTTAATTGTAGTGTATTCTGTAAAACTTTAAATCTTGATCTTTAAATCCTAAATCACTGCTTGGTTCAGTTCTAAGTCCATACAAGAATTTAGTAAATAATTTGGTGCTGAATGTATCTTGATAAAACTGAAAATTAAAATATGTATTAAGATTTGAGATGTGATACACAATTATCTAATAAGTACATAAGTACACAATCGTATAAAACATACTTTCAGTCAATATGTTAGATGTGATATTTCTTTAATACAGCATTATTTAACAATTCTGTCTGTGCTGTATTTAATATTTATATATTTACCAGATATTACCGGAAAGGATAATGAACATAAATAATAAGAGTGTTTATTTTTCCTGTAACAATGTTGAGATGAACAAACAAAAGTTTCCTTGGTATGAATTGCCTTGTTCTTCAGCTCAAGAAATAAACAGTGATGAATTAGATTTATATTATACATTATATAGTATTTTGTGGCCACTCAGCTCGTTTTTAAGATATAATTGAAAGAAATGTAGGGTGTGTGTGTGTAAATAACTACATTAATTATTTATATTTTAATAGAAATAAATAGCAATAAATAAAAGTAAATAGCATTTTTTGTTTTCTTGCATTTAACTTAGATATACATAGATATGAAGCTACAAGCCTATTTTATTTTAATTTGAACATTTTATATTATATTCTCATCAGATTTTTTCTGTGGTATTTGTACATGTTATTTTCTTATGCCAATAGCTAATTGATGAAAGCAAAGTAAGAAAAGAATATGAAGAAACAGATATTGGATCCACATTGGATGAGTTAATTTTTTAGTTTTTGTCTCCTCACACACTCTACAGTTTGCAGTTAAACTAATAATGGAACTCACACAATGTTAGGCAGGTGATTTTAATGTTATGGCTGATCAGTGTACAGTACGTTCATTCCCAGAAATGCCCTGAGAAAACACGGATACTTGTTTTCATTGTGAGCTGTAATTCTTTCCACAATCTTTGACAGGTACAGTAGATTGAGAATATAAAGAGCCACATTTCTGCCAGCATTGTGTGGAAACAGAATCTCAAAATCTATTTCCTCAAATGTAAGCAAACTTGTTCCTTCTTATGCTAGGATTACAGGTAGCCCTTATCAACAGAAGCATACAAAAGATTTGTTTCCTGATAGAGGTCAGCCTCTGCTGTTTCCTCTACCTACCTAAACATTGTCGCAGACCATATAAAATGACATAATAAAAAAAATTATCTGGTTTTAACATAAAACATTAGATGCATGATCGGGACTCATTGAAGTGATTAGTGTTCATCAAAAAACAAATTTTTCCAGTCAACATAAATGAAGCATTTTGTGTTTGTCGGGTTGTTTGCTTTTATAATAAACTTTACTAGAATTGTAACACATTGTCTCTCTCTTGCCAACCTTGAATCCTAGCATTAATGTGGATGTTACTTTGACACCTAGAACATATCTAAACCTTGCTGCAGACTAAGAACACCACGATTAACTTGATTCATGTAAACATGGGGGTTGTTTTAAAGAACTGAAAAAAGACTAAGACGGAAACCTAATCCTCAGGACAGCCAAGCAAAATCAGGCATTTGTACAATTTAGCCTCAGATTAGTCAGCAAATGATCATAAATATATGTTAAACAAATAATCTTTTCACATGTATCGTGTTTATACATAATGTCGTGTTAAAATAAACAGTAGATTAGCTGAGAACTATACAGTAAGTGCATTTTTATTTCCTTCTAAACACTAAGACATATTCCTGCATTATACAGGAAGATTCTCATTGTTGATTAATTCTAAATAATTGCAGTGTTCATACTGTGACAGTTATTCATCACTACTGGCATTAGTATTTGACTGAGTAGATCCCAGAACAAAATTATGAGTTAGATTCACTGCAACACTTCATTCAGATCAACACTTTCATCTCCTTGTAGATCACTTGATGTAGTTAACATGCTCTTCTGAGACTTTTAAAAAAAAAAAAACACCTGAACTAAATATAAGTTTAATCCAACTACAGTAACTACAATTACTGTAACACTTACAACTCACAAACAGTTTAAAATCTAACAATGTCACAGTAAAGCGATAGTGGTAGTACCACTGGAAATGTTTTCAGTTGTTGGTCTTTTTAGGAAAACATAGTAACAGTCAGACATATTTGTCATATGGATTGGATTGTGGTGTGAAGGCAACTTTCACCTTCCACTACTTTCACCTTCGACAAAAGATGGCTACTTTCACCTTCTACGAGAGCAACTCATCTACTAAAATTTATTTTGACACTGCACAGAATTCAGCAACTAGTGTCCTACTTGTGGCCTCAAGATGGTAGACAAAAACGTTGCTTCCAGTGGCAACCATTTCATTGCATCAGCACCATGGATAGCACCACTTTTGGCCTTATAAACAAATTACGGTACCTTTCAGACAGGAACAAAGAGCTACCATCTTCCACAATCCACCAATACCTTGTTTTGGGATCTATCCCTTGTGCTGGAGTACATCAATACCTATTCTTCTGAGAAAGTCCATTTTTGTTAGCAATCAGTTTGAAAAAAACTCATCTTATATGTGTTTTTGCCAGATGATTCTAAAATAATCTTATGACTGCTTAAAGCCATGAAGCCCATATTGCAGTGTTCCATGAAGGCCACCTATTACAATTTTTTTATAATTATCTAGTAAGAAATTGTTTTTGTTTAGTTCATGTAGAGATAAGTGAAGATAAAAAAGTAACAATGATTTAGAAAGAATCTGATGAGACAAACAGTACAAAAACAGCATGTGGAGGCAAAGTAAGTAAACTTACATAAAAAGAAGAGAGCAATAACCAATGGATGAGATTAAACATTAAACTCATGTAAACAGACCAGAAGGCAAACAAGATGTAGAAACCAACTAAAACTACAGTAAATAAAGTGACTGAATTCATAGCAGATGAAATGTGGCTGTAGTTTTACATGAGCAGAGGTGAAGGCTTGGTTATAGACTGGGGTTTCTTCATGGAGTTGGAGCTCCTAGAGATTGTAAGATTGTTTGTAAGATCACTCTTGTAACTCACTCTTGTAATTTGTTTTTCACTTCCTGACAGCGGTTACATACACTAGATAAACTGTGTTACATATACATTATATCACAGTAAAAATTATTATTATAATTTTTTTTTGCTGATCCCAGATTGTTAGGAAGTTGGGGTTGTTGGAGTGACCGCATTAAAATGCCAAATTCAACAAAACGGATCATTTATTAATGATCATTATCATTTGTTATTTTCATAACTATCACTTAGCAAATGATTTATATTATAGTGGTTAATGCTCTGGGTTGTTAAACAAGGTTTAAGCCCCAGCACTGCCAAGATGCCACTGTTGGGCCCTTAAACAAGACAATTAACCCTCACTGCTGCAGAGGCGCTATATAATGGCTGACAATGCACTCTGACCCCAACTGCCAAAGTTGGGATATGCAAAGAAAGAATTTCACTGTGCTATAATGTATATGTGATAAAATAATGGCTCTGTGTTGATCAACAATCCAGAGTGTTAACCACTGGGGCCACAATTGCCACACATTAGGAAAAAGGAATTTGAGTATGTTTTATGATTATATACGATCATTAGCTTCAAAAATGCTGACTTAACACCTGTATCTTTTGCATCCAAACTATTTTAACAAGCCTTTCTTAATTATCCTACCCTTTGGTTGAATCATTGTTACGTTAACTTATCACGTAGATTAAAGTTTGTTAGAGAGCAACAGTGTAGACTTCAGAAGCAAATCTTTGACAAAGTGTATTGTCTAATTCAATTGCCTTTCTGAGCATAAAAAAGCAGATGAAGCTGTTTACATGTGTAAGCAACACATCCTTTCCTCAGTCTCAAATGTCCTTCATTTTCTCTGAGTGGAATTTTGTTACTTTATTCTACTTACTACCAAGCTGATATGATTCTGTTCTGTTTTGAAAGTGCACAATTATTTTACACATATGACAGATCTCCCTCTTACATAAGGAAGTAAACAGGGTTATGGAATTTTTAACTGATCAAAACTGATTTTTTTTTATTTTTCTCATTTGTATCCGTCTGAAATTCACCAGCAGGTATTTGTTCATCAGTGCAGCCTACAGGTACTGAAGACATACAGTACTACAACATGAAAAAGCAGTTAAATGGTATACATTTATACACTTTATATTTGTTACTGTAAAACATACATTCTGCTCATTTTACAGGTTAAATGAGAAGAAGTCTGGATGTTTGCTATGACTGAATTCTTGAAAAAGGGCAAAAAATTTTAAACTTTAAAAAAACATAAATACATTTTACCAAAATGATGAACATCTATTTCTACTTTAAGCTACAGAAATTGGCTGTTTACCTGAAAAAATCTCACTGGGTAACAACATGCCAGTTTAACAACCACAATTGTTCTGATAATGATGAGGCTGATGTTGAAATGCCACGAGTGACTGGTGTGGATGATGCTGATAATCGTAGTGAGATAATCGTTTGTGCTAATCAGCTTTTAGAGGATGCTAGACAGAGTGAAGGCTGCATGGATCTAAAATGTTCACTGCACGTGATGAATCCACAAAGCCAGACCACTACTTGTCATGGCGGAATCTGTTTTCTTCAATCGTTTTCATAATAGTGATTGACAGACTGGTAGCTGAGCTGGACCACCGGTTCAATTCATATGACATTGTAAACCAGCATTTTGCCATTTTAAATAACATTATGTTCCTGACTCCAGAAGATCTCGAATTGGCTGCAGTGAAACTACAAAATAAATACTGCAGATATTTATAAATTGACTTAGTTGATGAACTTCCACATTTTAAGGCAGTCATACAAAAGGAAACTGACACCACAACACAAATGCTTATCAAGACAATAAAACAATAGTATTTAGTGTTTGTATTTCCAAACATAGACATTACTCTCCGCTTATTTCTCAAGCTACCTGTAACAAATGGCAAAGGTGAACGGTCATTTTCAAAACTGACCTTGGTAAAAAAAAAACAGGCTGCATTCTGTTAATAAACATTAATGTCTCTAGAGAGCAACATTACCAATCTCATCAAAGACTTTGCAGCAAGAAAAATGAGGAAGAAAACTTTTCAAAGTTAGGCAATTAAATTTTATTCGTACATTAGCGTAATTTTAAATTGTTCATGGTGAGGGAGGAGCTCATGGTAATGCTGTAGTTCAGGGGCCTTTGCCTATTTAAATGCACCCCTGCCAACACCTTAACCACTAGGCTACCACATCACAATAGGGAGGATTGTCACTGGAGGATTGTCCCAAGAGCGCTCAGCCTCTAAAAGCTCCTCTGTGGTTCCTGGACTGTCATGCTGCTCTTTATCTGAACCATAGAATCCTAAAGACAGGGAATTCAGCACATCCTCAGATTAACTTTCTTGTTTGGCTCTCAACGAAGGCGGTCACATTTTCTCTTCCTCTCCTCCCCTTCACTTTCCCTGCTTTGCTTCTCTCGTGTCGTCTATTGTCTTATACTTTGAGAGACTCTCTCCGCACTGCTCTCCAAACTAAAAATATCATGGATTTGATAAACTGGTCTCTCAATGCAACTGACACTATCCTCTCGACAAGAAGCTTGGGTTCGGGGGAACCTGACTGTCCTGCCGGAACTTTCGCAGCTGGCTATACAATGGACGCATGGGAGAAGTGGCTAGTCGTGTGTCTGGCGCCTCTTTCTGTGGAGGACATTGAAGATATCTACCTATTCAGAACCATGATAACAGGAGTTCTGCTGATTGGATTAGGCATTGCCCTGGTGTATCGAGAGAATCAGAAAACGGTAACAGCTGTCCAAAACCTCCCAAGGCTGCCCGTCATGATTGATGCAGTGGGTAGAGCAGTCAGCACTGAGGCTGGGACTAATAACCGCAATATGGATAACATCATTGAGAAGCTCACTGCTTTGGAAAGAAAAATGGATCGATTTCGAGACCAGAATATACTGAGAGAGTAGTCCTGTAAATTGAAATGCGTCTACTCGCCCCAAGACCAAACAATCCCAAACTTATCTGCTTTCGGCTCCCCTCAACCAGCACTGGCCGTGGCCAAGGCCGCTGTTGGAACAACAACTCCCCCGGCAGAGCACTGCAGCGAGACTCTCTTGCGTTCCTCCCCCCCACTTCCACAGACACCTGCTGATTGTTGACTCTCTCTGGGACCTAATCCATGTTGTCTCCATGGCAATTTGCTGTGTATCGCTATGGCAACCTTGCGGACTGAGGCACCAAGATTTGCCAGGAGAGTGATCTCCAGGCCTACACTTTTACATACATACACACACACACGCACATATATAAAGAAATGCATTCACACCCCACCCCCATCCCACGCCTTCACCGCTTTGTACCACCAGTCTAACAAGCGGGTCTGAGACCAGCTGGATTACTTCCACCCCCCAACTCCCCTCCCCTGTTGCAAGTTGTGTGTTTATATGGCATACTGATTATGTGCTTATGTTGCTGAGGTGTTTTTTCCTGTTCCCACACTGTACTCCCCATAGGAGCATAGTCTGGGGGTTGTTGTGTTTTTCTCCTCTCTTCCCTTATGTTATGCTGTATTTCTTTCCAATACCCTGTCTTCCTGTCCTGTTGTATGTATTGTATGTATGGACAGATTGATGGCTAATTTCACGGTACCTGTGACCAGTGACAATAAAGGCTACTACTACTACTACTACTACCTAAGCACCAATCAGAGCCAATTTTCTTACATAAGCTGTGCCTCTTTTTAGCATTTTATATACATCAGTAGTTTCTTCATCTTCTTCTTTCAGCCTTTTTCCGTTAGGGGTTACCACAGTGAATCATCTGTTTCCACCTAACACTATCCTCTGCATCCTCTACCCTTGCACAAATAACCTTCATGTCCTCATTTAACACATCCATATATCTCCTCTTTGGACTACCTCTTGACCGCTTACTTGGCAGCTCCATCTCCAACATCCTTCTACCAAAATAACCACTCTTTTTTTTTCCTCTCCCTCCCCCTTACTTTCCCTGCTTTGCTCCTATCGTCTCATCTATTGTCTTATACTTTGAGAGACTCTCTCCACACTGCTCTCCAAACTAAAAATCTGGATATTGATTTTATAAACCAGTCTCTCAATGCAATTGACACCATTTTCTCGACGAGAAGCTTGGGGTGCGGGGGAACCTGACTGCCCTGCCGGAACATTCACAGCGGGCTATACGATGGACGTGCGGGAGAGGTGGCGGGTCGTGTGTCTGGCAGCTCTTTCCGTGGAGGACATTGAAGATATCTACCTATACGGAACCATGATGACAGGACTTCTGCTGATTGGATTAGGCATTGACCCAGCTCAAGAAATAAACAGTGATGAATTAGATTTAGTTAGTTAGCTTTTACAGCTCTTTTGGTTGTATTATACATTATATAGTATTTTGTGGCCACTCAGCTCGTTTTTAAGATATAATTGAAAGAAATGTAGGGTATGTGTGTGTGTGTGTGTGTGTGTGTGTGTGTGTGTGTGTAAATAACTACATTAATTATTTATATTTTAATAGAAATAAATATCAATAAATAAAAGTATAAAATTCAATAAAATTCAAGAGCCCTTTATGAAGAACAATAAAACAAGGTCCGTGACGTCGCCCGGTATGGCGCAACCGGGGCCCCACCCTGGAGCGCCTGGTGGCCGGGTCTTACCCCATGGGGCCCGGCCGGGCACAGCCCGAAAGAGTGACGTGGGGCCGATCTCCTGTGGGCCCACCACCTGCAGGAGAAACCGTAAGGGGCTGGTGCAATGTGGATTGGGTGGCAGTCGAAGGCGGGAGCCTCGGCGACCCAATCCCCGGACACGGAATCTGGCTCTAGGGACATGGAATGTCACCTCGCTGGGGGGGAAGGAGCCTGAGCTGGTGCGGGAGGTCGAGAGATACCGACTAGATATAGTTGGGCTCACCTCCACGCACGGCTTGGGCTCTGGAACCCAACTCCTTGAGAGAGGCTGGGCTCTCTACTACTCTGGAGTTGCCCGCGGTGAGAGGCGGCGGGCTGGTGTGGGCTTGCTCATAGCCCCCCAGCTCAGCAGCCATGTGTTGGAGTTCACCCCGGTGAACGAGAGGGTCGTTTCCCTACGCCTTCGGGTCGGGGAGAGGTCTCTCACTGTTATTTGTGCTTACGGGCCAAATGGCAGTGTAGAGTACCCGACCTTCTTGGAGTCTCTGGGAGGGGTGCTGGAAAGTGCTCCGACCGGGGACTCCGTCATTCTACTGGGGGACTTCAACGCTCACGTGGGCAGCGACAGTGACACCTGGAGGGGCGTGATTGGGAGGAACGGCCCCCCCGACCTGAACCCGAGTGGTGTTCTGTTATTGGACTTCTGTGCTAGTCACAGTTTGTCCATAATGAACACTATGTTCAAGCATAAGGGTGTCCATCAGTACACATGGCATCAGGACACCCTAGGTCGGAGGTCGATGATCGACTTTGTGGTTGTTTCATCTGACCTCCGGCCGTATGTCTTGGACACTCGGGTAAAGAGAGGGGCGGAGCTGTCAACTGATCACCACCTGGTGGTGAGTTGGATCCGATGGCCAGGGAGGAAGTTGGACAGACTTGGCAGACCCAAACGTACTGTGAGGGTCCGCTGGGAACGTTTGGCAGAGTCTCCGGTCAGAGAGATCTTCAACTCCCACCTCCGGCAGAGCTTCAACCAGATCCTGAGGGAGGTTGGAGACGTTGAGTCTGAGTGGACCATGTTCTCCACCTCCATTGTCGACGCGGCCGCGCGGAGCTGTGGCCGTAAGGTCTCTGGTGCCTGTCGTGGCGGCAATCCCCGAACCCGGTGGTGGACACCGGAAGTAAGGGATGCCGTCAAGCTGAAGAAGGAGTCCTATCGAGCCTGGTTGGCTCGGGGGACTCCGGAGGCAGCTGATAGGTACCGGAGGGCCAAGCGAGCTTCAGCCCGGGTGGTTGCAGAGGCAAAAACTCGGGTCTGGGAAGAGTTCGGTGAGGCCATGGAGAAGGACTATAGGTTGGCCTCGAAGAAATTCTGGCAAACCGTCCGGCGCCTCAGGAAGGGGAAGCAGTGCCCTGCTCACACTGTTTACAGTGAGAGTGGGAATCTGCTGACTTCGACTGGGGACATTCTCGGACGGTGGAAGGAGTACTTCGAGGATCTCCTCAACCCCACCGACATGTCTTCCACTGAGGAAGCAGAGGCAGAGGGCTCAGTTGAGGACTCATCGATCCCCCAAGCTGAGGTCACTGAGGTGGTTGAGAAGCTCCTCAGTGGCAAGGCACCGGGGGTGGATGAGATCCGCCCTGAGTACCTCAAGTCTCTGGATGTTGTGGGGCTGTCTTGGTTGACACGCCTCTGCAACATCGCGTGGTGGCTGGGGACAGTGCCTCTGGACTGGCAGACTGGGGTGGTGGTCCCTCTGTTTAAGAAGGGGGACCGGAGGGTGTGTTCCAACTACAGGGGGATCACACTCCTCAGCCTCCCCGGAAAAGTCTATGCCAGGGTACTGGAGAGGAGAATTCGGCCGATAGTCGAACCTCGGATTCAGGAGGAACAATGTGGGTTTCGTCCCGGTCGTGGAACACTGGACCATCTCTATACCCTCACCAGGTTGCTGGAGGGTTCATGGGAGTTTGCCCAACCAGTCCACATGTGCTTTGTGGATCTGGAGAAGGCATTCGACTGTGTCCCTCGTGGTGATCTGTGGGGGGTGCTCTGGGAGTATGGGGTCCGGGGCCCTCTGCTAAGGGCTGTTCGGTCCCTATATGACCGGAGCAGGAGTTTGGTTCGCATTGCCGGCAGTAAGTCAGACTTGTTCCCGGTGCATGTTGGACTCCGGCAGGGCTGCCCTTTGTCACCGGTCCTGTTCATTATTTATATGGACAGGATTTCTAGGCGCAGTCAGGGGCCGGAGGGAGTCCGGTTTGGGGACCACGGGATTTCGTCTCTGCTTTTTGCAGATGATGTTGTCCTGTTGGCTTCTTCAAATCAGGACCTTCAGCGTGCACTGGGACGGTTTGCAGCCGAGTGTGAAGCGGCAGGGATGAGAATCAGCACCTCCAAGTCCGAGGCCATGGTTCTCAGCCGGAAAAGGGTGGCTTGTCCCCTTCGGGTTGGTGGAAAGCTCCTGCCTCAAGTGGAGGAGTTTAAGTATCTTGGGGTCTTGTTCACGAGTGAGGGAAGGATGGAGCGGGAGATCGACAGGCGGATCGGTGTATCTTCTGCAGTGATGCGGTCGATATACCGGTCTGTTGTGGTGAAGAAAGAGCTGAGCCGCAAGGCGAAGCTCTCTATTTACCAGTCGATCTACGTTCCTACCCTTACCTATGGTCATGAGCTTTGGGTCATGACCGAAAGGACAAGATCCCGGATACAGGCGGCCGAAATGAGTTTCCTCCGCAGGGTGGCTGGGCGCTCCCTTAGAGATAGGGTGAGGAGCTCGGTCACTCGGGAGGAGCTCAGAGTAGAGCCGCTGCTCCTCCACATCGAGAGGAGTCAGCTGAGGTGGCTCGGGCATCTGTTCCGGATGCCTCCTGGACGCCTCCCTGGGGAGGTGTTCCGGGCATGTCCAACCGGGAAGAGGCCCCGGGGAAGACCTAGGACACGCTGGAGGGACTATGTCTCTCGGCTGGCCTGGGAACGCCTCGGTATTCCCCCGGAGGAGCTGGAGGAAGTGTCTGGGGAGAGGGAAGTCTGGGTGTCCCTGCTCAGACTGCTGCCCCCGCGACCCGGCCCCGGATAAGCGGTAGAAGATGGATGGATAAATAAAAGTAAATAGCATTTTTTGTTTTCTTGCATTTAACTTAGATATACATAGATATGAAGCTACAAGTCTATTTTATTTTAATTTGAACATTTTATATTATATTCTCATCAGATTTTTTCTGTGGTATTTGTACATGTTATTTTCTTATGCCAATAGCTAATTGATGAAAGCAAAGTAAGAAAAGAATATGAAGAAACAGATATTGGATCCACATTGGATGAGTTATTTTTTTAGTTTTTGTCTCCTCACACACTCTACAGTTTGCAGTTAAACTAATAATGGAACTCACACAATGTTAGGCAGGTGATTTTAATGTTATGGCTGATCAGTGTACAGTACGTTCATTCCCAGAAATGCCCTGAGAAAACACGGATACTTGTTTTTATTGTGAGCTGTAATTCTTTCCGCAATCTTTGACAGGTAGATTGAGAATATAAAGAGCCACATTTCTGCCAGCATTGTGTGGAAACAGAATCTCAAAATCTATTTCCTCAAATGTAAGCAAACTTGTTCCTTCTTATGCTAGGATTACAGGTAGCCCTTATCAACAGAAGCATACAAAAGATTTGTTTCCTGATAGAGGTCAGCCTCTGCTGTTTCCTCTACCTACCTAAACATTGTCGCAGACCATATAAAATGACATAATAAAAAAAGATTATCTGGTTTTAACATAAAACATTACATGCATGATCGGGACCCATTGAAGTGATTAGTGTTCATCAAAAAACAAATTTTTCCAGTCAACATAAATGAAGCATTTTGTGTTTGTCAGGTTGTTTGCTTTTATAATAAACTTTACTAGGATTGTAACACATTGCCTCTCTCTTGCCAACCTTGAATCCTAGCATTAATGTGGATGTTACTTTGACACCTAGAACATATCTAAACCTTGCTGCAGACTAAGAACACCACGATTAACTTGATTCATGTAAACATGGGGGTTGTTTTAAAGAACTGAAAAAAGACTAAGACGGAAACCTAATCCTCAGGACAGCCAAGCAAAATCAGGCATTTGTACAATTTAGCCTCAGATTAGTCAGCAAATGATCATAAATATATGTTAAACAAATAATCTTTTCA
This sequence comes from Tachysurus vachellii, assembly GCF_030014155.1. Taxonomy (NCBI): domain Eukaryota; kingdom Metazoa; phylum Chordata; class Actinopteri; order Siluriformes; family Bagridae; genus Tachysurus; species Tachysurus vachellii. The sequence continues at coordinate 6,029,720 of NC_083476.1, read as the reverse complement.
CATGTATCGTGTTTATACATAATGTCGTGTTAAAATAAACAGTAGATTAGCTGAGAACTATACAGTAAGTGCATTTTTATTTCCTTCTAAACACTAAGACATATTCCTGCATTATACAGGACGATTCTCATTGTTGATTAATTCTAAATAATTGCACAGTGTTCATACTGTGACAGTTATTCATCACTCCTGGCATTATTATTTGACTGAGTAGATCCCAGAACAAAATTATGAGTTACTGTAGATTCACTGCAACACCATTCAGATCAACACTTTGATCTCCTTGTAGATCACTTGATGTAGTTAACATGCTCTTCTGAGACTTTAAAAAAAAAAACACCTGAACTAAATATAAGTTTAATCCAACTACAGTAACTACAATTACTGTAACACTCACAACTCACAAACAGTTTAAAATGTAACAATGTCACAGTAAAGCGATAGTGGTAGTACCACTGGAAATGTTTTCAGTTGTTGGTCTTTTTAGGAAAACATAGTAACAGTCAGACATATTTGTCATATGGATTGAATTGTGGTGTGAAGGCAACTTTCACCTTCCACTACTTTCACCTTCGACAAAAGATGGCTACTTTCACCTTCTATGAGAGCAACTCATCTACTAAAATTTATTTTGACACTGCACAGAATTCAGCAACTAGTGTCCTACTTGTGGCCTCAAGATGGTAGACAAAAACGTTGCTTCCAGTGACAACCATTTCATTGCATCAGCACCATGGACAGCACCACTTTTGGCCTTATAAACAAATTACGGTACCTTTCAGACAGGAACAAAGAGCTACCATCTTCCACAATCCACCAATACCTTGTTTTGGGATCTATCCCTTGTGCTGGAGTACATCAATACCTATTCTTCTGAGAAAGTCCAATTTTTGTTAGCAATCAGTTTGAGATTTAACAAAAAACTCATCTTATACATGTTTTTGGCCAGATGATTCTAAAATAATCTTATGACTGCTTAAAGCCATGAAGCCCATATTGCAGTGTTCCATGAAGGCCACCTATTACAATTTTTTTTATAATTATCTAGTAAGAAATTGTTTTTGTTTAGTTCATGTAGAGACAAGTAAAGATAAAAAAGTAACAATGATTTAGAAAAAATCTGATGAGACAAACAGTATAAAAACAGCATGTGGAGGCAAAGTAAGTAAATTTATATAAAAAGAAGAGAGCAATAACCAATGGATGAGATTAAACATTAAACTCATGTAAACAGACCAGAGGGCAAACAAGATGTAGAAACCAACTAAAACTACAGTAAATAAAATGACTGAATTGATAGCAGGTGAAATGTGGCTGTAGTTTGACATGAGCAGAGGTGAAGGCTTGGTTATAGACTGGGGTTTCTTCATGGAGTTGGAGCTCCTAGAGATTGTAAGATTGTTTGTAAGATCACTCTTGTAACTCACTCTTGTAATTTTTTTTCACTTCCTGACAGCAGTTACATACACTAGATAAACTGTGTTACATATACATTATAACACAGTAAAAAAATAATTTTTTTCTTTGCTGATCCCAGATTGTTAGGAAGTTGGGGTTGTTGGAGTGACCGCATTAAAATGACAAATTCAACAAAACGGATCATTTATTAATGATCATTATCATTTGTTATTTTCATAAATATCACTTAGCGAATGATTTTTATTATAGTGCTTAACGCTCTGGGTTGTTAAACAAGGTTTAAGCCCCAGCACTGCCAAGCTGCCACTGTTGGGCCCTTAAACAAGACAATTAACCCTCACTGCTCCAGAGGTGCTATATTATGGCTGACAATGCACTCTGACCCCAACTGCCAAAGTTGGGATATGCAAAGAAAGAATTTCTCTGTGCTATAATGTATATGTAATAAAATAAAGGCTCTGGGTTGATCAACAACCCAGAGTGTTAATCACTGGGGCCACAATTGTCACACATTAGGAAAAAGGAATTTGAGTATGTTTTATGATTATAAACGATCATTAGCTTAGAAAATGCTGACTTAACACCTATATCTTTTGCATCCAAACAATTGTAACAAGCCTTTCTTAATTATCCTACCCTTTGGTTGAATCAGTGTTATGTTAACTTATCACGTAGATTAAAGTTTGTTAGAGAGCAACAGTGTAGACTTCAGAAGCAAATCTTTGACAAAGGGTATTGTAATTCAATATGCTAATTCAATTGCCTTTCTGAACATAAAAACGCAGATGAAGCTGTTTACATGTGTAAGCAACACATCCTTTCCTCAGTCTCAAATGTCCTTTGTTACTTTATTCTACTTACTAGCAAGCTGATATGATTCTGTTCTGTTCTGAAATGCACAATTATTTTAAACATATGACAGGTCTCCCTCTTACATAAGGAAATAAACAGGGTTATGGAATTTTTAACTGATCAAAATTTTTTTATTTTTCTCATTTGTATCCGTCTGAAATTCACCAGCAGGTATTTGATCATGAGTGCTGCCTACTGGTACTGAAGACTCACTGCAACATGAAAAAGCAGTTTTACATTTATACACTTTATATTTATGTTACTGTAAAACATACATTCTGCTCATTTTATAGGTTAAATGACTGAATTCTTGAAAAAGGGCAAAAAAAGGGTATGATGTTTTTCAGTGGCACTGGAATACTATCTGTATGTGTGATATTGTCTGTTTTTTACTTTTATAGGTTACCAGAGTTTATGCTAGATCATTATGTTTGGATGTTTGCATTTCATTACATTTAGCATAGGCCCTTATCCAGAGTGTCTTATATTGATCTCATTTTATACTACTGAGCAATAGAGGGCCTTGGACCTGGACAGACTTCCGATTGGTAGTCCAACACCCTGGAGAGCATTAATGCACGGGCTTATACAGGATGAAGCCCAGGGGCCTGCACTGAGCATTTAAAAATAAATGTTATTAAACATTTTATTTAAAAAAAATGTATAAATATTTTTTAAATAATGTTTTGGTTTGCAGATAATAGTAATACACTCATAAATAAAAAATATATAATCAACTTGATTTGTAAAGTTCGTCGCGACAAACTTTGATGTTGGCTTTGACAAGGCAAGTATTCACTGTTAGTTTTCAGTGTTACTTTTGGAGGCAAGTGGACAGAAAGATAGGATGCCAAAACATTTGGAGGCAAGTGGAGACAAGCATGTGACGTCATCCGAATTCTCCTGAGGAAGTTCCCCTCATTGTTCTGAGTGTTTTGATATGTCACATGTCCATGTTGTAAAAAGTTTTTTGATTTTGCATATTTTGGAGGCGGGGCTGTGGCACAACCGTCCACAAAAGTCGATACACCAATTTAAAAGTTTGTTCAGAGTATCACCCTAAAGGAACTGGCCAAATTTGGTGTAGATAGTTTGAAAGCTTGCCGAGTTATAAACCTCCAAAGTTTATAATGGGAGTCTATGGGAAAAAAGGCAAATTTGAGACCCGGTACCGGAAGTACCGGTACTCAGATCGCTTAGAAAAGTCATAGCAACAAACTTCAGACCATGATCTACAACATATCCAAATTTGGTGCATGTGGCTCGAAAGCCCTAGGCCACATTCAATTTCATAAAGTTTTTTCTAAGCTTAAGTAGGAAAACAGAATGTTTTCTACAAAGCCAACATAATTAGGGAGGTGTGTTATGTGGATAATGGGCACATCCTTCCATCAACCAGTAAGCAGTGACTGCATACAACCATATAGTGTGAAAGATGGTGGATTTCAAGAAGCACAAGAGTGGGGCACAAAGAAAAATGCTGAAATCGATAAAACCATGCAACCAGCAGCTTTGAAAAAAACCTGAACTTACAGGATATTCAAGCCTGCAGACACCAACACCTGTGCAAAAATTTGTGCTAATCAGCTTTTAGAGGACGCTAGACAAAGTGAAGGCTGCATGGATCTAAAATGTTCATTGCACGTGATGAAACCACAAAGCCAGACCACTACTTGTCATGGCGGAATCTGCCCTGTTTCCAAACATAGACATTACTCTCCGCTTATTTCTCATGCTACCTGTAACAAATGGCAAAGGTGAACGGTCATTTTAAAAACTGACCTTGGTAAAAAACAGGCTGCGTTCTGTTAGCAAACTTTAATGTCTAAAGAGAGCAGCATTACTGACCTCATGAAAGACGTTGTAGCAAGAAAAATCAGGAAGAAAACTTTTCAAAGTTAGGCAATTAAATTTTATTCATACATTAGCGTAATTTTAAATTGTTCATGGTGAGGGAGGGGCTCATGGTGTCAATGAACGTGGGATAAAAACGGACCCAAACGCAGGACAGCTTAACAAAAACGGGGATTTAATAAATTAAAGAAACACGAAACAGGACACAGACATAACCAGACATGACAATAACAGGAGACAATAGGATTCCGCGCTGCACGAGGCAACGCGGCTCAATTAAATAATACAGATAATCATTACACATAAGGGACAGGTGTGCAGAGGCAGGGCAGAAAAGACAAGGGCGGGGCAGACATGTGAACATGAAACATAAACAAAAGGCACATGGCCAAAGTCCAGGCAGAGTCCTGACAGGACCCCCCCCTCAAGGCGCGGCTCCCAACGTGCCAAACCATCCTGACAGTCCCGACGGGTCCAGGAGGGGGGAGCAAGGCACACGGCGAGGCAGGTGGGGGGAGCAAGGCACACGGCGAGGCAGGTGGGGGGAGCAAGGCACACGGCGAGGCAGGTGGGGGGAGCAAGGCACACGGCGAGGCAGGTGGGGGGAGCAAGGCACCCGGCGGCGCAGCCAGAGTGGCCGATCGACGTCCACAGCCGAACAGGAGGGCCGAGCGACGTCCACAGCCGAACAGGAGGGCCGAGCGACGTCCACAGCCGAACAGGAGGGCCGAGCGACGTCCACAGCCGAACAGGAGGGCCGAGCGACGTCCACAGCCGAACAGGAGGGCCGAGCACAACCCCCGACGCACCACGGCCAGACCCACCTCTCAGAACCAGGAAAAGGGGAGGGAGGGCAGGGAAAAAACAAAACCTCCACAGAACAGAAAAAAACTCCAGTGGGCAAAACACGGGCCTGCAACACCCCCCGCGGACAGGAAGCGGGGCGATGTCACAGGACACCGAAAAAACAAAACAAAACTCGGGCTGGTGACACGGCCCGCAACCAGGAAGTGGAGCGGCGCCCCCCGCGGAAAAGCCGGAAGCGGAGCGGCGTCCCCCACCGAAAAAATGCGGACCGATGTCACCAAAACCCGCAAAGTCCAGGGAAAAAAAAAATCCAATAACAAAAAAAATGCTCCCGAGCGGCCGGTCCAGGCTGAAGCTGTCCTGCTGGGTCCTGATCTGGCGGAATCCTTCTGTCAATGAACGTGGGATAAAAACGGACCCAAATGCAGGACAGCTTAACAAAAACGGGGATTTAATAAATTAAAGAAACACGAAACAGGACACAGACATAACCAGACATGACAATAACAGGAGACAATAGGATTCCGCGCTGCACGAGGCAACGCGGCTCAATTAAATAATACAGATAATCATTACACATAAGGGACAGGTGTGCAGAGGCAGGGCAGAAAAGACAAGGGCGGGGCAGACATGTGAACATGAAACATAAACAAAAGGCACATGGCCAAAGTCCAGGCAGAGTCCTGACAGGACCCCCCCCTCAAGGCGCGGCTCCCAACGTGCCAAACCATCCTGACAGTCCCGACGGGTCCAGGAGGGGGGAGCAAGGCACACGGCGAGGCAGGTGGGGGGAGCAAGGCACACGGCGAGGCAGGTGGGGGGAGCAAGGCACACGGCGAGGCAGGTGGGGGGAGCAAGGCACACGGCGAGGCAGGTGGAGTGGCCGATCGACGTCCACAGCCGAACAGGAGGGCCGAGCGACGTCCACAGCCGAACAGGAGGGCCGAGCGACGTCCACAGCCGAACAGGAGGGCCGAGCGACGTCCACAGCCGAACAGGAGGGCCGAGCGACGTCCACAGCCGAACAGGAGGGCCGAGCACAACCCCCGACGCACCACGGCCAGACCCACCTCTCAGAACCAGGAAAAGGGGAGGGAGGGCAGGGAAAAAACAAAACCTCCACAGAACAGAAAAAAACTCCAGTGGGCAAAACACGGGCCTGCAACACCCCCCGCGGACAGGAAGCGGGGCGATGTCACAGGACACCGAAAAAACAAAACAAAACTCGGGCTGGTGACACGGCCCGCAACCAGGAAGTGGAGCGGCGCCCCCCGCGGAAAAGCCGGAAGCGGAGCGGCGTCCCCCACCGAAAAAATGCGGACCGATGTCACCAAAACCCGCAAAGTCCAGGGAAAAAAAAAATCCAATAAAAAAAAAAATGCTCCCGAGTGGCCGGTCCAGGCTGAAGCTGTCCTGCTGGGTCCTGATCTGGCGGAATCCTTCTGTCAATGAACGTGGGATAAAAACGGACCCAAATGCAGGACAGCTTAACAAAAACGGGGATTTAATAAATTAAAGAAACACGAAACAGGACACAGACATAACCAGACATGACAATAACAGGAGACAATAGGATTCCGCGCTGCACGAGGCAACGCGGCTCAATTAAATAATACAGATAATCATTACACATAAGGGACAGGTGTGCAGAGGCGGGGCAGAAAAGACAAGGGCGGGGCAGACACGTGAACATGAAACATAAACAAAAGGCACATGGCCAAAGTCCAGGCAGAGTCCTGACACATGGTAATGCTGTAGTCCAGGGGCCTTTGCCTATTTAAATGCACCCCTGCCAACACCTTAACCACTAGGCTACCACATCACCCCGTCGGTTTAGGATACTAAGCACAATAGATTGTGAATATATAAATTGATGTACAGTATCACATGTACCTCTCAGTCCTTGTCCCCAAAACAGCCAACCAGAGCTGTCCCTCTGATGTGCTTGTTTCTAATCCTGTCCATCCTCGTCACTCCTGAAGAGAACTTCAACATCCTCTGCTACTTCCATCTCTGCCTCATGTCTTTTCCTCACTGCTACAGTCTCATTCCCACACAGCATAGCTGATCTCAATACTGTCTTGCACACCTTTCCTTTGATTCTTGCTGACACTCTTCTGTCACACAACACTCCTGACACTTTTCTCCACCCACTCCAACCCGCCTGTACTTGCCTCTTCCCCTTTTTTTCCACACTCCTCGTCACACTGGGTGGTTGACCCCAAACACTTACTGTAAACTCCTGCACCTTCTTGACCTCAGATTACCTGTAATCTCACTGTTCTACTTTCCTCACTCTTGTTCAAACACATGTATTCTGTCTTACTACGACTGACTTTCATTCATCTTCTTTCCAATGCAGAGCTGTACCTTTCCAGGTGTTCCTCCACCTGCTCCCTACTCTCACTACAGATCACAATGTCATCCGCAAACATCATTGCCCATGGAGATTCCTATCTGACTTCATCTGTCAGTCTGTCCATCTCCATAGCACACAAGAAGAGACTTACAGCCAATCCTTGATGTAGCCCATCTCACTGCTGTCATACTCCTCTCATACATATCCTGAACTACTCTGACGTACTTCTCTGCCACTCCTGACATCCTCATACAGTACCATAGCTCCTCTCTCTGCACCCTGTTACTTGTACTTCTCCATTAACAATTTCAAAGCAAAAATTGCTACGGTAGTCCTCTTTCTGGGCATGAAGCCATATTGCTGCTCTCAAATCATCCTTTTCTGTTACACATACTTCCCATCTCTATTTCTCTGTCTCGCCAATCTGTACTCCTCCCCTTCCCTGTCTAACGTGGCATACAGTAGAAACTCATTATATGCTTTCTGTTTGTCCTTTGCCACTTCCCTCTTCATTCTGTGCTGTGGTTCCTTGTAATCCTGTCTACTTTCTTCAGTCCTTTCTACATCCCACTTCTTTTTAGCTAGCCTCTTACTCTGAATGCTGTCCTGTACTTTCTCTTTCCACCACCATGCTTCCTTATTTTCTTTTCTCCTCCCAGATGACATACCTAGCACTCTACCAACCTATCTCACTAATCACTACTTCTGCTGTAGTTTCCCAGTCATCTGGAAGCTCATATTGACCACCCAAAGCCTGTCTCAGCTCCTGTCTGAATTCCTCAAGACATTCTTCCTTTTTCAACTTCCACCACTTGGTCTTCTTTTCTATCTTTCCCCTCTTCTTCCTACCAGAGACATCTTACACATCACTATCCGGTGCTGACTGGCTACACACTCTCCTACCACCACTTTGCAGTCACTAATCTCTCTCAGATTGCGTGGTCTACATAGAATGCAGTCTACCTGCGTACTCCTACCTCCACCCTCTTCTGGAAATACAGTAAGTGTTGACTACAGCCATTTCCATCCTCTTAGCAAAGTCCACCAACATCTGTCCTTCTAGGTTCCTTTCCTTAACATGAAACCTGCCCATCACCTCCTCATCACCTATTCTCGCTTCCCTCACGTACAGTACATGCCCACTGAAGTCTGCTCCAATCACTACTCTCTCTTATCCGGGAATATTCTCCTTTACCTCATTCCAGAATATCTCCTTCTCTTCTAACTCACAGCCTACTTGAGGAGCATAACCACTGACCACATTCAACATCACCCCTTCAATTTTTAACTTCTAATTGATTACCCGGTCTGACATTGTTTCACCTCTAAAACAGGATCACTTCAGGATCACTCGTGCACCATTTATCTTCCTATCCAATACTACATAATAAAACAGTTTGTATCCCTCTCCAAATCTACATGCTTTGCTCTTTCTCTGACTGGTCTCCTGCATACACAGTATATCTACCTTCCTCAACCATCAGTAGAACAATTTCTGCCGGCACCCTGTAGGTCAACAGTGCTGGTGGCGGTCGTTGTTAAGTTGGGCCTCAACTGATCGGTTATGGAATTCACACTAACGATTAGAACTTACAAAACTCTGAAAATTATTTTTAATGTTTTATATATATATAAAACATAATATATATATATATATATATATATATATATATATATATATATATATATATATATATATATATATATATAATATATATATATATATATATATAATATATATATGCGCAGATGGGGTGTGATATGTTGAGCCTTGCTGTGGCCCTCACTCATCCTTTGTACCTCGCTGCACTCCTTGCTCCTCCTGCATCTCACCGGCATCATTTGTCCCCCCAGAATTTTCAGCATGGTCCTGGATTGGCACGTCAGGAGATGCGCCTCCATGGGTGGTACTGTCAGTGTCATGCTTGGACAATTTCCTTAAAGTACAGTACACTGAAATGAAACAACGTTTCTCCAGGACCATGGTGCAACAACAACAAAAAAACAAAGCTACATAAAACAAGACAAAAAACAACATAGAGCTAAGAACTCAAGATCATCTTCACAAAACGGTCTCACCAAGATTATGTAAAAAAAAATATAAATATATAAAACTATTTATCTATTTACCTTTTGTGCCAACAGTTAATTGACACAAGGAATGAAAGAAAAGAATATGAAGAAACATTGGATATTAAACAATCTGTTTCTTCATAAAATTGCTAGTGCTAAAGCGGTCAAAACTTTTGTAAAATATTAAATTCAAAAAAGTTGACAAATTTGTTCATAACTGCATTTTGTAATTAAATTTACATTTAAATAAATTGTAGAGTCCAATTTTGTTATCTAGATTTTTAAATAATTAAAAGAAAAGTATATTTAAAATAATCATACCACATGTATTTGAACATATTAAGCTATTAAGCTCTATTTTATGAAGAATAATGTTTCCAATAAAGACTACAAAAACACAGAAATGTTAAGCCTTTTAACATTTTTATTTCATTAAGTAATTCAAAAGTGATTTTCAATTAAAGTACAGGCAAAGGATAACAATCAAGTCAAAATCATCAGTGAGTACATTTCTGTAATTAGTGACAGATTGATGAGTTATTATTATACATATAATTCACTCATATATGATTTCATGAGAAATAAAGAGATTTTGATTTTGTTAAATATAGTTGTCCTCATTCATGTTCTTGTCCTGTCAGTTCATGCTGTAAGACAGAAAAAAATATCAAAATGAGGCCAAAAAAAAAAACAAAAAAAAAACAGAGTTTTTTATTATTTAAATCATCTTTAGTGTACACCATTTCCTTTTTCTGCCTTTAGGCTTTCTGAAAAGTGCAATGTTGTTCCTTTTGTGATCCAGATTTGGTAAAACGTACCTTAGTTGCAGCAACTGAAGATGACATCATTAAGACTGGTGTCATCTCCTATGCCCTGAGGCGATTCCACTTTTGTTTGGATGCCACAAATCCCAGTTCCACCACAAAGCGAGCTCCAGGAACCCCAGCTACCCCAGCTCATACCACTGCCTTCCAACACAGAGCCCGTGGAGCATTTGAACCTGGAATTTTAAGTTAGAGAAACATTCCCGGTTATCCTTTCTAGTCAAATTGCTTCATCAAGCAAAGTTATGAAAACGTCCCAACTTTGATCATATCTTGTTAATAATTAATGAATAACCCAATTAAGATTATAGTAACTGTAATGGAACGTCATAGGGCTGAGGAGCCATTTGCAGGCTTTAATAGAATGCTCGTAGTACAACAGGCAACGGTCGATGATGGCAAACACAACAATGCAGAGTAGACAGAAATCGTGGTCTAAACAACAGGCAGAGGGTCAGGACAGGCGGCAGAGAATCGTAAGACTGGAATACAAAAACAAAGTAACAACCGGAAAATCACAAGACAAGAAACGCTCAGAATGATAGCCGTGGCAAATCGAGACTTCACTCAGAAGTCAAGTTCAAGTTCGCTTTTATAGGAAGTGGATGATTGTAACCAGGTGGCGGTATAATCAGTCCTCTTATATAATCATAATAAGAGGGTTATGGGAAGTATAGTCCGGAAATACTAATACTCAGGGGAACAGTCCCTCTGGTGGCGATCGGAAGGACGAGGCAGGTGCTTCAACCATGACAGAAACAGATTAAAAGATTTTTAAATATCAGCTTAATCACAAGGGTTAATCTTATATTCTGCATCTAATTTTTAAATAATATTGGAAATGTGTTTTTTTTTTTGTGAGTTACTAATTACCTTATATTGTTAGCTGCAGTATCATCTTTCAATCCCTGTTTACCCTCTACTCGCAGCTGGAAAGCTTTCAGTACTCCACTGGGACACCAAATAGGTGATGACCAAGACCCCCAGCTGTAAAAAACAATTAATAATAGTTAATGTCACTACTATTACTACTACTACTAGTATAATAATAATAATAATAATAATAATAATAATAATAATAATAATAATAATAATAATAATAATAATAATAGGAAGGAGAAGAATTTCTATTATAATTGTTGTCCTGTTGATAAAATTGCAAATTAAGAAATAAATAACACTTACAAATATAAACTTACATTTTAACTATTTAAATCATATGACATGGTTTTCTATTTTGAACACATTGAATTATGCTCTATCTTATGTAGATCCTGTAGGTCTTGTATCTATGTATATAATATTCAGTACATATTGTATACCTTGTTTCTGTTTTCTGTTTTTTTTGTTTGTTTGTTTTTTTACCTTCCTACAGCAGATCTGATAGTTGTGAAGCCCCCAACAAAGCCATTGGAACCAATGGGTTTAGAGCAGTGAAGAGCAATTCCATTTAGGGCTGTGTCATCTCCAATTCCCCGAGATGACTCAACCTTAAAAACAAACAAGCATAAAACTGCTTTAGTAATAAATTTCTTTTGTTGAGTAAATTTATTTGCAGGGTCATTTACTGTAAACTGCACCATTGAACAAAACTACACAATTCTGTGTTATGTTTGTTACATTTTGTGGCCAACTGGAATCATTCAGCTCCCCTTCTTCTCTGACTTCACAATTTATTTCACTTGTACAAATATAGATCATTTAAGTTACACCACAAATACGCTGTACTTACCTTGAGGCTAAAGCCTGTAGCATAGGTGCCTGTAGGACACCTCTCTGAAGTTCCCCATGTTCCCCAGATCTGTCCGTTCATCACAATGATCAAACTGGGAAACGGCCCGATAATTCTGCTTTGTGTATTGTTGACACTTGCACACTCCCCGAAGGAAAGCATGAGCAGAGGCAAAACAAGCACAAGATACATTCTTTTAGATAAAGCTGAAACTAAAGTGAAACTGTTATCAGGTAATCAGAGTGATTCTCCTGCAAAAGTGCTCATGCTGACAGCAGATGCTTTGGTGTTTATATACAAGTTACCTACCCATTCAGTGCAAAGTATTACATAAGTATTGACAGTAATTATCATATTTTCCTCTCAAATATTTGGCATTAATCCAAGTCAAAACCAGTGCACAAAATATTAAACTGGTTTAATTTAATTGGTTCAATTCAAATCATGTTTAAAGCAATAACAAATATTTTACAAATTAAAAAAAGTTTTCTTCAGCAATAATTTGATTGTGTAAATAAAAATTAATCGTTATAAAAAATAAATAAAAGTAATAAATGTTTGCACATTGGTACAGAGTCACTGCTATTGGCTTTAGGTGTGAATGAGTGTGGTATGTGTGTACGCCCTGCAAAGGATTGGCATAATATCCCTACAATCTCCAAAATAAATAAAAATGAAATTAATTGAGTTAATTATGTTTATCAGTCACAAATTTTGATTTTTAAATCAAGATTTTTCTGTTACAATTCAACACTTTAGTGAATCATTTTGTTCTGAATGTATTTTGTCAAAGCTGAAATTTGAAAAGTATTTAAAGATTTGAGATTTGAGATACAAACACAAACACGTATAATAACAATTCTTGAATTGTGCCATTGTTTTAGTTGTCAGTTTTTTAATCACTACAGTAAATTATTTATTACTTAGAAAACTGTATTACATAATATTGTGCCAATAATAAGTATTTATATTAATAAAATCTATTATTATTTCTATAATTGTTCTTCTCCTTATTATTATTATTATTATTACATATAAATTTCTATAAATTTCATATATAAATATGAAAAAACTTTCATACTGTATTATTTAAGAGTACTGTATTTGCCGTACTTAACATTTATATAACACAAGAAAGGATAATGAATATAAATACAAGGGAGTTTCTGTGCCATCCAGGGTATGATTAGATATAACTGTTGAGATGTTTGAGACACACACTAACACCCACACAAAAAACACACACATACACACCCACACACAAACACAGAGACAAACAAAACAAAAGTAAATGTTTCCTTGCTAAACCTTTCCTTGCTCTTCAGATCACTTAGTAAACAAAAATAAATTAGACAAGGTTACTTACTTTTTACAGTTTATTTTTATTTTATTATATATTCTATTTTGTGAACAGTAATCTAAAAGCAGTAATCCACCAAAAAAAAGAAAAAAAGATTGTTTTCAAAAAGATTTGCTGGTAATTCAAAAAACTGTCTTAAACAATTAATGTTGACTGTACTAACACTATCCTGTAGTTTATGTCACTTAGATATTTAGAAAATACAAATATATACTCTGGATGACAATTTATTTAATCAATCAAAACTTTTTCTTAATGTTATAAAATATACACACGCTATATACTGTATAGTCCCCTGAAAGTATTGGAAGCAGCCATTTCATTTGTTTTTCTATACACTGAAGATGTTAGTGTGTGAGATGAAAAGATGAATATGAGACGATAGAGCAGAATTTCAGCTTTAATTTCTTCATGTTTACATCCAGATGTGTTGTTGATTTGTTTGGTAAGTCAGTTTAGAGCCTCATTTAGATTTAGGGCTCAAAATGTACTAAACAGATATACTGTACAGTAAGGGTTTAGAAATGAATACAATTAAATGAAAGCTGAAATTCTGCTCTGGTGTATCATGTTCTCACAGTCTTCTCATAATCGCTTGACGCACTCACCAACACTTTCAGCGGGAAATGTCTGATATATAATACGAATGATATACAAAGGGATCATTTTTAATGATTATAATTATGCTTCAGAAAGTTGTATTATGTTTCCTTTAATCATGCAGCTAAACAGAAAGTAAAACTAAATAAATGATTATGAATCCAGAAAATAAAATAATAATACCTCCTTTATGAATATCACCCACATTCACTGTTACATTTGAAATTTCAAAATTGAGTTTTGGTGGTTCCGTAATTCACATAATGTAGCAACAGAATTAATGTAGTTTGCCTTAGAATTTTAATCACAGTTTATTTCATTGTTCCTTAACTCAAAAATATGAATTTTAAAATATAAAATATTCTGTATTGTACAGAACAATGTTGCAAATGTTGATTAATTATACATAATTGCATGGTGTTGGTAATGTGATGGCTCTTAAGGATCCCAGTAAAAGGACAAAAAGATCAAAAAGGGTTTAGTTACATCTGTGTTTGTTTCCTTGTCAGGAAGTTTCAGTGTTTTTAGAAACTGGAAAAAAAATCGTTGCTGAATATTTTCTTATTTTAGTACATTTACAAAGTAAAAAGCAGAGATGGGGGACTCGAGTCATATGACTTGACTCGAGTCAGACTTAAGTCTCAAATTTGAGACTTGAGACTTGCTTGACAAATATTTAAAAAAGACTTGACGTGACTTTGACTTGACATTCATGACTTGAGACTTACTTGTGACTTGAGTTAAAAGACTCGAAATAACTTTTTTTTTTTTTTTTTTAAATCTGTTTTTGAACGCACGCAAGAGCGTAATCTAACTACGTGACGCAGCAGGCAAACAGAGCAGTAACGGAGCCAGAAGAGTGTCCCTGACATCTGATTGGCCACACCAGGTGCCACCCCGAATTTTTATTTGATAGCATTGGAAGTTTGATGCTGAACGACATCTCATTTCACCTATCAAAAGAAGTCTTCGTTTGACGTTTGGTCGCGGCGCCGCTCAACATTTCAAATCCATCAATCAATGACAATAAAGAGTTGAGAGGTAGAGAAGTATACTAAAACAGACTAATAGTTAAACATCAAATTTCGGTAAGTTTTGAGATTAAACATCAGGATTTAGTTTTCCAGAAAAATATTTTGAAAGTTACGTCGCTATATAAATTGACGTTAGACGCTATTAACAGATTACTCAGACAAGAGAGATCGGTTCGTTCCCCAGTTTAGCCATAATATACATAATATACCTAAAGTTGCCTTGGCCACCCCATGTATAAAACTCTAGTTCCGCCACTGAAGCAGAGGGAGAGCGCGCACTAACTAATAAACCTTAACAGTCGTGACAAAACATGGAAGGTGCTACAATAATTAACCAAAAATAATCACGTTTGGGTACCGGGATTTTGTGATGGACAGGACTCCCTGCAGTTTTGGGCTGTGAACAGACACACCCTCCCCTCTTTGTTCAAGGTAGCGGTAAGAGTTATGGCCATCTCTGCTTCAAGTGCACCTGTTGAACGTGTATTCAAACCTGTATAAATTTCTTCCATTCATGAGCCCCATTCACATTCACTTCCATAGTGGGAAAAAAGAATACTATGGAAGTGAATGGGGCTCATGAATGGTTTGGTTACAAACATTCCTTAAAATATCTACATGTGTGTCCATCAAAACAAATAAATTTATATCATGAGGGTAACATCATGAGGGTGAGAAAATGATGACAGAATTTTCATTTTTAGGTGAACTTTCCCTTTAATATTAATAAATTACACTCACTTCAATCATCTCTCTCTCTCTCTCTCTCTCTCTCTCTCTCTCTCTCTCTCTCTCTCTCACTCTCTCCCCCCAATAGTTAATTCACTTCAAGGTTTGTGTGATTCAATAATTTACATTTTTTGATTGACGTGATTGATTGTTGTTGTTATTCTGTTGTTAAAAAGGAAGGATCTAATTTAAGGATGTGTTCATGTCCCATTAAAAGGGAATGCCTGTTCAAAAAATGCCATTTGGTTGCATAGAACTACATTGCACTTTTTTATACATACTTTTCCATGGTCTTCTGCCATGTTTGAGGCATAGTGAAACTTTTCATGCTTTTATGGTTCCTTATTTTAGCTACATTTACATCTTAGGCTTTGTAGTTTTGATTTTTATTCATTTTTAGATTTTTACTGTATTTACAACTCACCTGTATGTGGACACCTTTTAAAAATAAATGCATACAGTATAATCATTTTTTGTTGCAAATAAAACTCTCATAGAATTTTAAATACTATAAATACAATAAATACTGTAGATTTAACTTTGTTTAATATATACATTTAGTTAAATCAT
This sequence comes from Tachysurus vachellii, assembly GCF_030014155.1. Classification (NCBI taxonomy): domain Eukaryota; kingdom Metazoa; phylum Chordata; class Actinopteri; order Siluriformes; family Bagridae; genus Tachysurus; species Tachysurus vachellii. The sequence continues at coordinate 6,013,507 of NC_083476.1, read as the reverse complement.
CAAACATCTGTATGACTTGCCAGTGACTTGCTTGACTCAAGCTACGACTTGACTTGAATTGCTTGACATAAAGCAGTGACTTGACTTGACTTGACACTCACAAAAATTGACTCAGACTTGCTTGAGACTTGAAGGTTAAGACTTGAGACTTACTTGTGACTTGCACATGTGTGACTTACTCCCACCTCTGGTAAAAAGAATTATTTAAAAAGCTGTATGAATATTATAATAAATATGAATGTACAGTTTCTATTTTGTGAACTAAATAAATAATAATAATAATAATAATAATAATAATAATAATAATAATAATAATATAAACAACAATATAATACTTTTTTGTGTTTGAAAAGGAATAAAGGAATAAACTGAAAAAAGTAAGTCAGTTTAGAGCCCCATTTAGATTTAGGGCTCAAAACGTACTAAACAGATTTAAGGGTTTAGAAATAAATATAAGGAAATGAAAGCTGAAATTTTGCTCTGGTGTATCATGTTCTCACTGTCTTCTCATAATCGCTTGACGCACTCACCAACACTTTCAGCGGGAAATGTCTGATATATAATAAGAATGATATACAAAGAGATTAATTATAATGATTATAATTATGCTTCAGAAAGGTGTACTATGTTTCCTTTATATGTGTCAGGGAGTGTTTTTAGAAATTAGAAAAAAAAATCACTGCTGAATATTTTCTTATTTTACTACATTTACAAAGTAAAATTAACGAGAAGTACAAAGTGTAAGAATTATTTAAAAAGCTATATGAATATTAAAATATAATAAATAGGAATGTACAGTTCCTCTGGACTGGCAGACTGGGGTGGTGGTCCCTCTGTTTAAGAAAGGGGACCGGAGGGTGTGTTCCAACTATAGGGGGATCACACTCCTCAGCCTCCCCGGAAAAGTCTATGCCAGGATACTGGAGAGGAGAATCCGGCCGATAGTCGAACCTCGGATTCAGGAGGAACAATGCGGGTTTCGTCCCGGTCGTGGAACACTGGACCATCTCTATACCCTCACCAGGTTGCTGGAGGGTTCATGGGAGTTTGCCCAACCAGTCCACATGTGCTTTGTGGATCTGGAGAAGGCATTCGACTGTGTCCCTCGTGGTGATCTGTGGGGGGTGCTCTGGGAGTATGGGGTCCGGGGCCCTCTGCTAAGGGCTGTCCGGTCCCTATATGACCGGAGCAGGAGTTTGGTTCGCATTGCCGGCAGTAAGTCAGACTTGTTCCCGGTGCATGTTGGACTCCGGCAGGGCTGCCCTTTGTCACCGGTTCTGTTCATTATTTATATGGACAGGATTTCTAGGCGCAGCCGGGGGCCGGAGGGAGTCCAGTTTGGGGACCACGGGATTTCGTCTCTGCTTTTTGCAGATGATGTTGTCCTGTTGGCTTCTTCAAATCAGGACCTTCAGAGTGCACTGGGACGGTTTGCAGCTGAGTGTGAAGCGGCGGGGATGAGTATCAGCACCTCCAAGTCCGAGGCCTTGGTTCTCAGCCGGAAAAGGGTGGCTTGCCCCCTTCAGGTTGGTGGAGAGCCCCTGCCTCAAGTGGAAGAGTTTAAGTATCTTGGGGTCTTGTTCACGAGTGAGGGAAGGATGGAGTGGGAGATCAGGCGGATCGGTGTATCTTCTGCAGTGATGCGGTCGATATACCGGTCTGTTGTGGTGAAGAAAGAGCTGAGCCGCAAGGCAAAGCTCTCTATTTACCAGTCGATCTACGTTCCTACCCTCACCTATGGTCATGAGCTTTGGGTCATGACCGAAAGGACAAGATCCCGGATACAGGCGGCCGAAATGAGTTTCCTCCGCAGGGTGGCTGGGCGCTCCCTTAGAGATAGGGTGAGGAGCTCAGTCACTCGGGAGGAGCTCAGAGTAGAGCCGCTGCTCCTCCACATCGAGAGGGGTCAGCTGAGGTGGCTCGGGCATCTGTTCCGGATGCCTCCTGGACGCCTCCCTGGAATGGTGTTCCGGACATGTCCAACTGGGAGGAGGCCCCGGGGAAGACCTAGGACACGCTGGAGGGACTATGTCTCTCGGCTGGCCTGGGAACGCCTCGGTATTCCCCCGGAGGAGCTGGAGGAAGTGTCTGGGGAGAGGGAAGTCTGGGTGTCCCTGCTTAGACTGCTGCCCCCGCGACCCGGCCCCGGATAAGCGGTAGAAGATGGATGGATGGATGGAATGTACAGTTTCTATTTGGGGAACTTAATAGATAATAATAATAATAATAATAATAATAATAATAATAATAATAAACAATATAATACTTTTTGTGTATTAAAAGGATTGGACTGATGAATATGCTTTATATTGTTTTTTTTTTATTATTTTAATTATGATTTAGATTTTTTATTTTATTATGCACGTTTATATAACATTCATTCATTCAGCCTCATTCAGCCATGTTGCAAAGTATATGATCAGTGTTCTGCCATTTGCCAAGCTGTTTTGTCATTTTCCCTGGATTTTGATTCTTTAGCTGTTCACTTTTTTATTCTGCCAGCCTTCTAATAATCTATTTGTGATCAATTGATCTGTATCTGTTTACTGTTTTGAGACTTCCTTGGGTTTTAGATTTGTCTAAAACCTGCATCCTCTTCAGTCAGGAATGAACTCAGGAATGAACTACAGAATTAGGTCATGATTTTGCCATAAAGGTAAATACCAGTGAATGTTACTGCAAAAGAACACAAATATGAAAAAGAGAAACTGATTGTTATAATGATTAACAAAAATGTGCAATTAACAATTAGCTAATTTGCAGTTAACAATTAATGGTCTAGGGAACTGAATGAAATATATAGAATCAGATTTTAATTTTGAATTAAATTAGTTATCTGAAAACTTAAAATTTAAGATTTGTTAGTGTGCTAAGTCTTTTAGAGCCTGCTGAAGTGCTAATTCTAACAAGGAATTGTTTTTATTCTGTTTTCCATAATATCCCTAGTGGCGTCTCCTGTAAGGCTATAATACTATTCTTAGATTACTATCTAGACATTTCCATGATTTAATTTTCCATGTATATTGCAAGACTATCCATGTACTAGTTTGTATGTTTTAACAAAAAGAAGTTCTATAGCTACTAACTTATTATTTTAATACTAAGCATTGACGTATGAAAAAGACAACATATTTTCAGTTTCTATGGTTAATTCTCCGCAGACCACCAGAGAGAGTCCTTCTGCACCTTCTTCATCTGTTGACAGAGGTGTCAAGTAACGAATTTTGAGTATCTATACTTTAATAGAGTAATTATTTTTTAGCATACTTTTTACTTCTACTCCTTACATTTTCACGCAATTATCTGTACTTTCTACTCCTTACTTTTTAAAAATAGCCTTATTACTCCTATTTCATTCCGGCTTGTTTTCATTCTGGCTTGTCATCTGTCAGGACTCTGCCCGGACTTTGGCCATGTGCCTTTTGTTTATGTTCTGTGTTCACGTGTCTGCCCCACCCTTGTCTTTTCCTCCCCGCCTCTGCACACCTGTCCCTCATGTCTGATTAATTATTTGTACTATTTAGTTGAGCTGCGTTGCCTTGTGCAGCGCGGAATCCTTTGTTGTCTTTGTCTGGTTTTGTCTTTGTCCTGTTTAGTGTTCTTTTAGTTAATAAATCCTGTTTTTGTTAAGCTGTCCTGCATTTGGGTCCGTTTTTACCCCCGCGTTCATGACAGTCATCATTAAAAAAACCTACCAAGATAAATTGTGCCATCCGGATAGAGTGAATGTGATTGTGGTTGGATGACAAGTATAAACATATACCATTCCAACACCCTATTGGTTTGTACACGACCCATCAAACCTGCACATGACACAAATCACGTGACACTTCAGTTACCACAACGCCGGACATAGCAGACGGAGCCAAGTACGAAGATGTCCGTGGCAGAGGCTCAAAACTCAAAATCAATGTCTCAACAACCAGCACCAGCACCAATGAGGACGTTGGTAGCCAGGAAGACCAACCAACCTCAACCCTTATACATCCCTGGCCGTACCTGGAAGAAGTGTTTGAAATGGTTGGATGGAAAATAAGTCATTGCGCATGCACTGTAAGCTACTCGCACCCAAATACCACGAGCTAATGGCTTTCAAAAACTCGCCGTCTAATTTAAAAAAGCATATTGAGGTAAGCTGAAATTTTGTTACCAGTCAATTATTAACAAATTCGACTTTAGCCAAACGTTATCTGAGCTTAAATTATTGCTATATCTGTAAGTTAATTGTGCAAAGCTATAGTTTTTGTTATTATCAGTCGATTATTGACAATATTGTAGTGACCTAGTAACGTACTAATAATGATAAATTTGCAATGTTTGCTATGGCAAACTTTTGTACATGCCAATGGTTTGCTTGCTACCAGAAGGCTATGATTCAAACTAGTTTGGTGGCTCAGTGTGAGATTTGAAATTCAACTTTAAACAAATGTTACCTGAGCTTATATTGGTACTACTGTATGTATAAATATTAAATATTACAGATAAATATTACAGAGGGATCTTTAAATAAATCCTGCTGTAATGTGATCTAGTGATGGCCAGTTCGTGAATGAATCGACTGATTCGTTCTAAACAGTTCGCGTCTTGAGTCAGCGCTGATCCACAAGTTACTAAAGTTACTCACTTTCGGTCATACCTGACAGTCGGACCGACTCTAAATAAACTAATATCCCGGAGTATATTTAATTCCTGTACACTAAACTGACATGTTGTGCTGAGAGAACTGTGAGCTCGAGCTGTTGACACTGCGCATGCGTGAATTACCGAACCGATACAGCGAATCATCAGTACAGAACTGAGAACTGCTTGTTTCGGACGCGTCCGAGAACCGATGAACTGATACAGTGAATCATCAGTACACTGAACTGAGAACTGTTTGTTTCGGACGCGTCCGAGAACCAATGAGCTGTTGATACTTCGCATGCTTGAATCGCTGAACTGATACAGCGAATCATCAGTACACTGAACTGAGAACTGTTTGTTTCGGGCACGTCCGAGAACCAATGAGCTGTTGATACTGCGCATGCTTGAATAACTGAACTGATACACCAAATCATCAGTACTCTGAACTGAGAACTGTTTCTTTCGGACGCGTCCGACATACTGAGAACCGGTTAGCTGTTGATACTGCGCATGCGTGAACCTTCAGAGCAAATTTTACATAGTGGGATATGCATAGTAACTAGTCATAGGCTATTAAACATTTTTATAAAAAAAAATCATACAACTGTTCACTCAATATGTCAGTTAATTTTACTATTGAATGTTGTCTAGGTTAGTCTGTATTTTTATATGCTGCTTTTTGTAAGTTGATGAAGATTAGTTTATTAACTTTATATCTTTAAGACACGTAAAACATCCACGTTTGCACATCAATGCCTGTACTGGGTTTTAGTTGCAAAACTTAAATGTAAGAAACGTATTCCAGTAAAGTTATGATTACAAAGAACTTTTCGAATGTGTTAAATTAATTGTATTAATATCTGCCGGCAGCGGGATGATGGAATTTGCGTCATTATGTCATTGTGAATGACGTCATTACGTCAGGACGTAAAAGAACTGGTGAACTGGATTTTTGAACTGGTTCATTGAATCGAGCTGTCCGAAAGAACCGGTTCGCAGAAAAGAACCGAACTTCCCATCACTAATGTGATCGCGCATCCTATTGGCCACGCCGGTGGTGCTATTGCGCGCTGAGTTCGAACTATCTGCAGCAGAGTTAGAGAGAACTGCTGTGGGTGAGTTGTTTCTTTTGCAGCTCCGTGCTAAAAGCTATAAAATATGCGTTTCATGTTCGAATATTAGACGATGCATGTAAGGGATTGCACACAGTGGTTGATTTTTGGAGTGTTTTCTGTATATATTTCTTGAATTTTGATCATTTTATTTCCATTTGCATGAACGAATGTGCGCCATTTTCCCATGTGCTCTCTAACTACGTGAAATGTGAAATGTTTCTTGAATAGATGGAGCTGTACATCATCTCAATGACTCACTATTTTCTCCCTTTTACTGCTCTGTGCGCAGGTAATTGTTTATTATATAGCATTTACTGTGTTTTGCAAATGTTTATTGCAAACTGTTGTAACAGATGTTCTAATAATTTTATTCAATGTTATTCATATTCTCATTTAATGTTAAATGCACTATACGATCACAACATTTAAATTTAAGAAGAAAAGAAAAAAAAGCAAAGCCATGTTGTGTAATTTCTTGGATAAATTACAATTCAGAATTTTGATTTATTTTTATTTGTCTTGTTAAATACAACATTTTGAGTAAATTGTTTATTGTTTGTTATATTGAGAGCAGAGTTAGAGAGAACTTCTGTGGATGGAGCTGTACATCATCTCAATGACTCATTATTCTCTCCTTTTTACTGCTCTGTGCGCAGAAAATAAACTGTAATATCATCCACATTCTGAGTGTGTGCTGTTGAAGAGTGGGTCAGACCGAGCCAGATTAGACCAAAGGTCACATTGGTGCTGTGACTCAGGACTTCAATCAAGGTGGTCGAAGATGATCACAACATTGGACCGGCGGACCTGTCGTCATTCTTCACTGCACAGAACCTTCAGCTAAGCTTTTATTAGTTATTGCTGGACTTTAAAAATAAATAAATAAATAAATAAACTTTTGAATGGGCACTCTAAAGTGGTTTGATATTTTACTGACCAGGCATCGCAGCAGTGTAATATAGTGTACACATTTTTTTTCTTATTTTCCCATTTCTATACTCTTATTACTTGATTATGGAAAACACAAGGTTACCTGGATCTCGGTATGTGAGCAGTCCGGTTAATGTTGGTTGAGGGAGAGGTCTATTAGTGACACCAATTCCTTTCCCAGATGTTAGCTCTAGCTCTAATATGGGTGCTGCTAACAATGGTATGGGGTTAGAAGCAAATGCATTTCTTGTGCCAAGTACTAATAAAACCGCCATTAATGTGAATTGCAGTTCTGAAACTACACAGCCAATTAGTACATCAACTCCAGTCCTTACCAGTGACATGATGAGTCAGATGGGTAACATAGTGCAGCAAGTAGGCCTTCAATTGGCAGATAGTATCCTCGCACATTTGAATTTGCACAGTCAATCAGAAGTTGCACCTGAGCATACTCGTAATAACCACAATAGTAGATACACACCTGAGCAATGCTCCATGCCAAGTACATCACAGATTCAAGTAGTGCGTCAGAGGGACATTAAAGATCCTCCTACTTTCAGAGGTGACAAATCTGACACTGTTACACTCGATGAGTGGGTTGAGCTCATGAAGAACTTATTGAAAAAGGGGTTTCTGCCTACTGAAGAGCAAGGTGAAGAAATTTTAATCCACTTGAGAGGCAAAGCCAAAGATGTTGTTAAAGTGGGGATGCTGTCTAGCTGATTAGATATCAGAACAAATCCTGATGCAATCTACACCCTACTACGGAAGCATTTCAGTTGTCAACAGTATTCTCCTGCTCCCTTGCAAGATTTCTACACTACCCTTCCAGAACCTCAGGAGGATCCCTTTGATTACTGGTTACGCCTGAACCATACTGCTGACATCACAACTGAGTATCTGAAGCAACAGGGAAAGGTGCTAGACAACCATCTGATCGAAGTCACATGCATGTTCATTAAGAATTGTCCAAACTCAGATCTAGCATTGACATTTCGTTCGAAAACCATTGACAAATGGACGGCTCATGAAGTGCAAGAGATCCTGAACAAGTATCATTCGGAGAAAAATCTCAGAGCCTTTGGACAAGGAAATAGACGGATTGAATATGAAAATAGTCTCACTTAATGAGATACGTGTAAGTCCCGGCCCAGACCCAGTGAAAGCTGAAGAGGATTCACTTCAGTCGAAACAATCAGAAAACATAGCTCTGGAAAAAGTGATCAGTATGTTGGAGAGAGTTCTGATGAATAATAGTAGTAATGCACAGTCGAGCAAGGAATATAGAAAGAGAAGCACTAGAATTGCCTAGAATTCCAGGCTTGAATGATACACCATGCTTAGTGTGCAAGTACACCTCACATTCTGCTTTTACTCACTGTAAAGACAAAAGGCTTTGTTTCCAGTGTTTTTCGCCTGACCATCCCAGATTCCGGTGTCTGATGGAAAGGAAGAATGCGTCCCTCAGTCAACCAGCAGAAAGCTTTAATTGATAGTGGATCAATGGCATGTGCTATTAGCGAGTCTGCTATAGAAAAGGTGCTAAAAAGTATCCCAGATATGACAAGCCAGTTAGCAGAAGATATTGTCATTGTTGGTTGTGGTGGCCATCGTCTTGCCCCTACTGCAGTCTATGATCTTACAGCTACAGTGTACGGTTCCTCCATGATAATTTCTGCTTTAGTTGTGCCTGGGCAGACTGAAGAAATGATTTCTGGGCACAAACATCATAAAGAGACTTCTGATGCAACTGAGAGAAACTGACGGTTACTGGAGGCTCATGTCTAAGTCAAGTAACAATGAGAGTGATGAATGCTGTATGTTTCTGTCTCTTTTCTCAAATGCTGAAAGATGGAGAGGTGAATCCATACCAAAAAGTTACAAAGGAGTGTGACGGTAGAGCCACAAACAGAACATCTGGTTTGGGGTAAGCTACCTTAGTCTTCTGTCTTGTCAGTAGGCAGCACTGTTATTGTGGAACCGACTGAGTCCAGATCAAGACAAATATTGGTCGGGAGGGTCATAAAACCGCTGTGGGGAGATGGTTCTATCCCCTTAAAAGTCATCAACCCCACTAATCACCGAGTTGTGTTGAGGAGAAATGCAAAAATAGCTGACATGTCACCTTGTATTGCTGTGCAAGATTTACCACTGCTGAAACAGATTCAGTGAAATCTGCAGTGTACGGAGGAACCCTTACCACCTAGATCCAGTGAAGAGATGAAGCGTGTCTTGAGTGATTTGAACCTTGGCGATCTTGACTTGGAATCATGTGAAGTTTCAACTCACTGGAAAGATAAGCTGTTGCAAATTATTGAGAAGTATGACTCAGTTTTCTCAAGAGACAAAATGGACTGCGGAGAGGCTAAAGGCTTTGTCCATCGTATTAACCTCACTGATGACAGACCCTTCCGTTTTCCATATAGGCTTATACCACCAAGCCAGTATGCTAAACTGAGGACAGCATTAAATGAGATGGAGGATAAAGGAATCATCCGCAAGTCACATAGTGACTATGCTTCCCCTCTCGTACTAGTTTGGAAAAAGAATGGAGATCTCAGAATCTGCACTGATTTTAGGTGGCTAAACGCAAGGACTGTCAGAGACGCCTACCCTTTACCACACAAGTCTGATGTGTTAGCTGCATTAGGAGGCAACACCTTCTTCTTAACCATGGATCTTACCTCAGGGTATTATAATGTCCCTGAAGAAGAAGAACACAAAAAGTACACTGCATTCTCTTCCCCATTTGGACTCCATGAGTATAATAGGCTTCCCCAGGGTCTCTCTAATAGCCCAGACACTTTCATGAGAATGATGATGTCTATATTTGGAGATGAAAATTTCAGCAGTGTACTCTGTTACATTGATGATTTGATGGTGTTTGCCCCCTCTGAGTCAGTAGCCCTACAACGTCTTGAAATGGTTCTCTTGCGGTTGTCACATCACAACCTAAAGTTGGCTCCAAAGAAATGTTGTTTCTTGAGGCGTTCTGTGAAATTCCTTAGCCACATTGTATGTGAAGAAGGGATTAAGACTGATCCTAGTAAAGTTGAGGCAATTAACAGTATTCAGGCTTCTGATCTGATGGCGCCTGATGGAAAAACACCATGTCAGAAAAAGATCCTTTCTTGGAATGGTTCTATATAATCAACATTTATTGAAGGATGTTCAGCAAAAGCAAAGCCTCTATTCAAGTTGACATCAGGTTCAGTAAAACAGACTCCTGTCACAAAGGGACGCAAGCCAAGAAAGAAAGTTAGTTACCTCAAACTTTCCCCAGCTGACTGGACGGTTGATTGTGAAGAAGCTTTGCACACCCTAAAACTAGAATAACGAAAAATGTAACACTAGCTCACCCAGTCTTTGACCTACCTTTCGTTTTGGCTGTTGATGCATCTTTCGATGGAGTGGGAGCTGTATTGTCGCAGGTTCTGGTGGGTGAAGAGATTGCCAGACCCGTAGCCTTCGAAAGTAGAACTCTGTCTCGCTCACAAATGAACTATCCATCTCACAGATTAGAGTTCTTTGCCTTAAAGTGGGCTATCTGTGAGAAGTTTAGCCATTGGCTGAGAGGACGGCACTTTACGGCATGGACCGACAATAACCCTCTAACATATATTCTGACTAAACCTCGACTTGATGCATGTGAGCAACAATGGGTGGCAAAACTTGCTTCTCACAATTTTGATCTGAAGTATGTCCCAGGAGCGAAAAATGTTGTCACGGATGCTCTGAGCCGTGAGCCATTTGTCCAGTCTTGCATAGGCCATCGCCTTATCACTGAACCGTATTTATCCCTTCTGAAGGATGTCAGTTGTGTAGTTGACAACACTGTCCAACGCTTTCAAGTGCACTTGTAATCAGCAGGTGGTGCAGAGGGACGGCAAAGGTTCTTGTGACTCTACCAGTGTTGAACACTTGCCTTCAGGTTCTTCTGGGAGCCAGGAAGTTTCTGCAGTGTTGGCAGCACACAATACTGGGGGTTTGAGTGAAGTATTAGGGACAGTGCCAGCCATCTCAGAACCTCAACAGTTTAGTCCTCCTTTGCAACACAGCAATATAGTGCTTGAACAGGAAAAAGACAGCGCCTTGTGTCGGATTTTGTACTATATTGAGAGATGTCGGAAACCATCTAAGAAAGAACAATCAAAGGTCACCGTGATAAACTGGTTGTCTGTAATGGTGTGCTTTATAAGGAGAAAAGAGATCCAAAATTGAACAAGAAACTCTACAGTACCTGTTTGTTGTACCTGCTTCATTGAAAACTCAAGTTCTCCACGGAATCCATGATGCAGCAGGACATCAACACTGTCACTTACGAGACAATAATTCTTCTGGATTTGAAAAAAGAACTTGATTATGTGAAGAATTGTCATTGATGTGTGGTTGGTAAAACTTCAGAACCCAATGCTTGTGCCCCATTAGGGAGCATCCGAACTTCAGAACCGCTTGAGCTTGTTTGCATCGACTTTTGGTCAGGAGAAGTCAAAGAAGGAAAGTCGGTAGACGTACTGGTTGTGAGGGACCATTTTACAAAAATGGCCCATGCATTTCCATGCCAGAATCAGTCTGCCAAACAGGTTGTGAAAAGACTCAGGAATGACTTCTTTCTGGTCTATGGATTCCCCAAAAGAATTCATTCTGACCAGGGGGCTAATTTTGAGAGCAAGCTTATCAAGGAACTATTGACCATGGTGGGTGTAGACAAATCACACACACCACCATACCACTCCATGGGTAACGGCATTGCCGTGAGGTTCAATAGGACTCTTGGAAGCATGATCAGGACATTGCCTCCTAAAGTTAATTCCGATTGTGTCAGAGATACTGGACTCGGCAAGCACGGGTGCTGGGAACCTACAGGACAGAGATGATGCCAAAGTGACAAGTGATGTGAATGTGACAAGTGATGTTGATCTTCCAGAAGTACAGTAAGAGGTCAAAACTCTAACTCAACTCAAGGAGAACAAGTCAAGGATGAGGTTATCCACGATGAGGGGTCTGTGGTTTGCACACAGCCAAGGCACGTAGAGGCAGCAGTAACTCGAACTAGACTTGGCAGAGTCATTAAGCCTACTAAAAGACTGATTTATGAAATGAACAAACACCACATAGACAGTTCAGACTCTACAGTGAGTTCTTTTGTTTATCTAGTTAAAAGCATTTTCACTTAAAGTGTTACATTTGATTTCATGCAAAGTTGAGGACACTGAAACAAACTGATATAGAGATTGGAAATCGATTGAGTTATTACACGATGGAATTTTTGAGGTGTAACAGGCATCTCTTTAGTCTACTTTCAGACTGGGGTTAGGCGCCTCCCTTGTCTCTAGGTACTTCTTATTGAAGAATCTTTTGATTGACGTATAATCATACTCGTTGCAGTTTTTATTCCTTTCTTTATTCATTGACAACATGAAGTGGGAGTTCCATACCCTGTTTTTTTTTTTCTTTCTTCACTGTTGTTTTAGTTCTTGTTATGGTATATCCACATTAAGCAGGATTTAAGGGGGGTGTATGTAATAAATAGGGGGGGTGTAAGGAATAAATATTACAGAGGGTTCTTTAAATAAATCCTGCTGTAATGTGATCGCGCATCCTATTAGTTAGAGAGATTAGAGAGAACTGCTGTGGGTGAGTGACTGAAACAGGTAGCCTAATGCATCCCAAATTTTTCAACATTATCATATTAATATAACATTATAGTCATTATGACCTTTAGAAATATATTTTTTTAGGAGGTTTGGTAGTGCACAATAGGCCCCTGTGGCACATCCTAAGTGTTTGTCCTTAATGGCATTTTTTCCTTGCATTACTTTTACTTTTATACTTTGAAGTAGTTTTGAAACCAGTACTTTTACACTTTTACTTGAGTAAAAAGCTTGAGTTGATACTTCAACTTCTACAGAAGTATTTTTAAACCCTAGTATCTATACTTCTACCTGAGTAATAAATGTGAATACTTTTGACACCACTGTCTGTTGATGGTTTCATTTCCCCTTTATTATGCTCATGTTAGGTGTTGTGACTGCGGCACGCACACCGCCGCAAATTCATGGAGGAAAAACCGCTCTTCGCCCTCTGCATTTGCAGCCAAGAAGAGAGAGTATGTAAAAGGTGGCGGTTCAGCACCTTGGCCATCGATTTTTCAAACTTCAGGCTAGTGAGAGGTAAGGGGGTTGTGTGCCTGACGGAACTAATGGATGTTGTCCCTTTGATATTCTTTTTCAGAAACCTCCAGCTGATCCAGAACTTTTTCCGGCTGATTGCCGGCTGAGCCTATGCTTCACTCCTGGAGAGGACGGCTTCACCTTTTCACTGCCGTCCCCCTTCTGCTGCCTAGGCTTGGAGCCTGGACGACACTGCTTGCTCTAATCCCATCTCTGTGCGTATTCTTCCAGGTCGCATCTCTCTAAGTGCCCTTCAGTGTGTTCACATGTTTCAGTGCTTCACTCTTTCTTTGTCAACATTTTGTTGATGCCATATTTGTTATTACATTGGTATAGTCTTTTTCCTATTGTTTATGTTTTGCTAAAGTAGAAACAGTTATTATGCTTACAAATAGAGTCATATATTTATTTAATATAATTGCTACATACATTTAATCTTGAACTCTGTTTGACTGGCTGAGCTCTCCATGCATGTTCTGCCCCAAAAGCACGCTGACACACTGTAGAGGTTAACGGCTGACCAGTGTCTGCTCTCCTGGATTCAGGAAGCACCATTACACTGCTGCGCCTTACAGTTTTTATCTCAACCAGAAAAGCTGGCAAGGACAATTGCAGTCTCGTGTATTCATGCCGAGGTACGCTCAGTCTCAGCCGTACTAGTCCAGGTCTGCATCCCAGCTGGAGAGTGCCCGCATCTGATGGGGCTCATCCCGAAGCTTCACACCGAATGGGATGCTGCTTCCCCAGGTGAGTCTCTTCAGGATGCTATCTTATTGTTATCTGTGTCAAAGCAGGCTAGTAGGGAGGGGAGATTTGGTAAGAGCAGAAAGAGGACAATTGTCTGAAACATTGTTGGGGAAACAAATAGAAGGTATAAACCAAGGCCCTGAAGGTCAGCTACCCGCCTCAAATTTCCTGGTAAAGGGGGGCCTCCTGTACTTTCATAGGGAATGCCACGGTAAATCCTGTGCCCCATACCTAAACTGCCCTCCTCTTTTTCATTTAAGCACCTAAGATTGTCCATGTACCTCTCTCAGACTGATGAATTCATGGAGTGGTTCAATCAGACCCTCAAAAGGATGCTATGCCAGGTAGTAGATGAGGACTTCCTCTTTGCTGTCGGGGAAACTCTCCAGGCTTCTGGGAGTTTCACCCCCTCGAACTCCTGTTTGGACACCAACCTCAAGGACGGTTGGACATGGCCCAAGAAGCTTATGAGGAACAACGTTCCTCGTTCAGTAAATTGGTCGACTTTATCAGGGAAATGCAGGCCAGAATTGACCAGGTTGGCCCAATCAAAGAGTATCTTGAGTCGGCCCAGTGAAAGCAACAGAGGGCCTACAATCGCCCTGCACAGCCCCAAGAGTTTCAGCTGGGTGATCAAGTTATGCTTCTTGACCCACACACAGCATGCAAGTTCCTGGCCAAGTGTTAGGGCCCCTACATGGTCCATGAGAGAGTAGAACCTTTAAATTACTGTCTCCAGCAGCCAGTTAAGCAGACAGACCCGCATCTTTACAATATAAACATTCTGAAAATCCAAACTGCCCTCAGTACCGCCAGTGGCCATGGCCAATGCTGGATTATTTCATTAGGCCTCTATGGATATCCATCACCTCATGGATATTGTCCTCTCGCCTTACTGGCCCTTTGCAGCAGCCTATCTGGATGAAGTCATCATCCACTCTTCCACATGGGTTGACCAACTATACCACTTCAGGGAGGTTCTGGGAGGCCTCAGGAAATGCAGAATCACAGAAAATGTCATCTGAGTCTGACCGAGACCACAGTAGAAAAAGTTAGAGGCCAACCACCTTGCTATGGATGAAGACAGCTAGAGAAACTTGAGCAAGGCAGGGCTGCAGGACCTGATGGTATTTCTCATTATTCATTAGGTCTAGGGTGGAAATAAATGGGTCTCCCCACAGACTCAACAAGAAACCATCGACATGGCCCTGCTGGAGAAATTTGGTTGAATACCGGTGTTATGGGCCACAGCACATATCTCAGTTGTACATTGCATTGCTGTACATTGCATTGCCCCCACCCCCCATATTGATATGTACAATATCTTTGAACACTCCAGGAACAAAGTCTAAGCAGGTGGAGGCTACTACTCCACTCCTACTCTTTGGATTGAAACTATTACTAGTAGGAGAACCACTTTTAGAGTCAGTAACAAACAGATAACAGAGCCCCAGATAACACTTCCTGAACCACAGAAAGGAACTTGTGGCCTCCAGATAGGCGTCAGCCATCTAGTGCTGCACAAAAAGTGAGAAAGCAGGGGATGCCTCCCCACAGAAGCTCCAGCAATGGGTACATGGCTAGTGAATAAATAACAGCCACATATACTTTATCTTAAGGGTAGCAGGGGCAAACTACAGTAATGTACCGACCGAACACTGAGTTCCGGTCAAGTGCTAAAAAAATCTATATAAACATTAACAATACATATAAATACAAAATTGAAATATAAATAAGAAAAAGTGAAATACATCAAATTAAATATTTAAATACAGATGCTTGAAACACTTACTGAGGTTTTCTGCTCTGTTGTCTCTATTTGTCTCTATAAATAAACACTAAACAGGTGAACTTGAACCTCAGTTCATGTAAATCTAGGTATTGTTTTAAAGAAGTGACAGAACACTAAGATGGAAGCCTAACCCATAGGATGGTTATTTGCTTTCATTTGTACAATTCAACTTCAGTTTAGTCAGCAAATGTCCATAAATATATGTTAAACAAGAAATCTTTTCACATGTATCATGTTTATACATAATGCCATGTTAGGATCATGTCATGACATTATGTATAAACACTTCATGTTTTTAGTATTAATACTGTACCTGCCCGTGATCTTATCTAAGGAATTATTTCCTAATAGATAAACAAACTAGTTGGCATCTTGTATTGGGCACGGTGGCTTATTGGGCAGTGTTTAACACATTTGCCTCACACCTCCAGGGTTGGGGGTTCGATTCCCGCCTCCCCCTTGTGTGTGTGTGGAGTTTGCATGTTCTCCCTGTGCCTCGGGGGTTTCCTCCGGGTACTCCAGTTTCCTCCCCCAGTCCAAAGACATGCATGGTAGGTTGATTGGCATCTCTGGAAAATTGTCCGTAGTGTGTGATTGCGTGAGTGAATGAGAGTGTGTGTGTGCCCTGCGATGGGTTGGCACTCCGTCCAGGGTGTATCCTGCCTTGATGCCCGATGACGCCTGAGATACGCCCGAGGTAGTTCGGATAAGCGGTAGAAAATGAACAAATGAATGATTCTTGTATTTAACTTTGTGTGAAAGATATAAAGCAACAAAATATTTTCTTTTCATCTTATCTTTTATCTTTACTTTACTATCTTTTATCTTTTATCTGTACTGTATTTGTACATGTTATCTTGTGCCAGTAGCTATTTAACGAAAGCAATGAAAGAAAAGAATATGAAGAAACAGATAATGGATATTAAGATTTTAAAGGTAGAAAATTGGTAGCTCTAAAGCTGTCAAAACTTTTGAAAATATGAAATTCAAAAAATTGACAAATTTGTTCATTACTGCATTTTGTAATTAAACATTTAATTTACATTTAATTTAAAATAAATTGTAGAGTCCAATTTTTTTAATAGAGATTTTTAAATCATTACAAGAAAAGTATATTTAAAAAAAATATTACGACATATATTTGAAAATATTACTTAAGCTGTTAAGCTCTAGTTTATCAAGAGCAATAAATGTTTCAAATAAACACAGCAAAAACGTCAGTGTTATTTCAACACCCATAGTGTTAAATTTAACACTTTCCCAGAGTTTATATAATCAACACCAGTTCAGAGTTAAATTAACACTTTGGATCGTGTTAATATTTTAACTCCATAATAGTGTTAAAAATGTAACACTCACTGTTGTTTCTTAACACATTTAAGAGTATTTTTTACACTAAACATGTGTTATTCCTTTTCACTGGGGGTGTTAATTCCTAACATTCACAGTGTTATTTTATGACACTTTAAAGTGTATTTTTAACTCTTTATCATGTTACTCCCTTACTCTTAAAGTGTTAATTTAGATCATTCAGTGTTATTAAAACTTTACAGTGTATTCATGACAGTTGTGTTACTGTACATTCAATGTTCTGAAAATGCTTTTTCACTACAAGAAAAAAGAAACATACGAAGAATTCAATTCTTAAACTCAATGCACATTTACAGAGAAAATAATGGTACAATATGAAGGCTGTCATCTCCACCATAAGCACTTTGTAAGTCAAAAGGCTTGTAAATTTGAAGACAGTCTGCTTTTATCACATCTTTTTCATCACTTTCAAACACTTTGAACATTTTGTAAACTGTGAAAATCAGCCTGAAATGACTCTGAGGTTTCTGGCTGGTAGCATGCACTGCTTGACAAATGAAACATTTGAACATATTCATATGTCATTCAAATGTTTTGCCCGCAACTAACGAACTCCTGGAGACTCATCTGTTGTGGTAACATCAATGTTGTAGACAGTTGTCTGCAGAAAAGTGTAGAAATGGACCAGGGTCTCATCATAAGACAAGTTGAACACGTAGTGGGATTTAAACAGTTCATCAAAAGCACCCAATGAGCTGGTGGCTTGGCAGAGGATGAGCTGTTTGTCAACAGCGATGTAGAAGGTACAGTATCAATCGTCTTCTGGGTTCGGCCAACTGCAAGGATGTATGCTTGTCTCTCTTTCCTGCACATATACATTGATGCTGCAGCATGACTAAAAGAAGAAAAAAAAAATTATAAATGTGTACACCTTCAAATGAATCTGACACCGTTGCAATACCAACTGCAGGCAAAATAAATGCTTATGGTCCAGTATGGCCTTATGGTACAGTAGAGCCGTTTCTCAAACAGTTTCACGCATGTTAAATTCTATATTTGAAAACAATAAATCTCTGTATGTTAAGATTTGTGTTATATGATCAGGGTCAGATAAGTCATCCCTCTCTCACATACTGTGTCCCACTAATGCAGAGAAACAATTTTCTTTCACCAAAATGTACATAAAAGTACCAGAATGAAATTAATAAAAGTAGGCTACTCATAGTGCAGTAAATTTTCCTTGTCAGTGTTTTATATTATGATGTTTTTGGGTTAATATTAGATAGCAGTTTGTGCAACATACATATAACAGGGTTAATATTACAGCTGCATTAATGTTTGTGTTGCATTTTATTGTTGTAGATGTATCCTGCTGCTAATTCTAACTACTTATACTGAGATCCATCTCTTAAAAAGTCAACTATATGGGAAGAAGGGAAAAATTGTGATCTACAAATTAATTTAATAATCTAATTAAATAACTAATGGTTATTGTCCATTTGCTTCTGTTATGGAACAGTTGTTAGACCTATGAAATGACATAATTATGCTGCATGTCACAACATTTTGGAGTATTGACAAAATCTATAGCTGAATAACATATCACAATTTACATGTCTAAAACACATTTCTTACCTCTATTATTTCAAGACATGTGAACTTTATTAGACTTTTGTCTAGGAAGCCACCGGAGAAGTCGTCAGAATCTTTTAGATCTTGAAATAGGTTGAGCCAGAACTGTGCATGCTGTTTCCTCAAAAATCCCCACCAATGCTCTATCCGTTGGTTATGATTGCTTGAGCCATACAAATAGCAATTTCTCGAAAAGTCGTCCGTATGATCATGTCACATCTGCATTGTTCCATGTAACAGTTCTCTGTCCCTAAGTCTGAGCGAATTCGGGTGGCTGTCCCATTCCTTGATAACACTGCATCAATAAAGTATCCAGCGATGACCTTGGGATCACTACTGTACTTGTAGAGTATGCATGTAGCCATATCACCATTCGTGAAAACCCGTCGATTGCACCATTGATGCAGATCCCATATGGTTTGAGTTTATCATATGAATCAACATGCCATAAAAAGTTCGGGCCTGGATTATGATACAAACGTCGCCGAAGACGATTCCGGCGCCTCAGTTGCACTCCATGGGGATCCAGTATTTTCAACAATTGCCTGATTCTCTCTTGTGTCACCACATAGCCAGCCTGAATGCATTTCAGATGCATCATCTTATATCAGTGAAGCATACCATATCGGTTCTACTGATCCTGGAGAAACAGTAACGTCAAGCAGATCAGAATGTTCTTTTTGTCTGAACAGGCGCAAAGTCTTGAGGTGTCTGCGCAAAGTTGACGCACTAATAACAATACCATTTATATTACTTAAAGACAGCAGTATCTCCCAATGTCTCAAACCCAAAGTAAAATAAAACCGGATTAAACTTGAAAGGCGGGACATGTTTACTTCCATGCAATCCACCTAAAATAGAGCTCCTGGCAGGATTTTGAGGGATCTCATTAATTCAGAAAAACAGAACGATTAATTTTTTTTTTTTATGAAAAATGATCTCATAATTCTGAGATAATTAACTCCTTAATTCATAAAAACAGAGTGAAAAACTTTTTATTCAAGAAAAATGCTCATAATTCTGAGATAATTAACTCGTTAATTCAGAAAAACAGAGTAGATTTTTTTCCTCAAGTGAATGTAATACGCTTCCGTCTGTATTCAAGGACACAACTCACTGGAGGAAATCAGACAACACTATTTAGTCTCCTCACTTGGACCTTGGACCTCTAGCCCCATCAGGTGGCCAAAACCTGCCACTACATCGCCTCCTTTTAGATCAAAGTATACTTGTTTTAACAGAACTTTAAAATAATGGGATACATTTAACAGTATAGCTATTATTTAACACACTTATTTTATAACTTTACAAATTCCTTCAAATCCTTTCTTTAACTTAAAAGTGTATTCAGAGAAACTAACAGAAGACCTTTTACTTCACAGTAGCCATTTTTGTAGACTTAATCTTAAAGTTAATGCAAACTTCAGGAAATCAAACATGTATTTCCTAATAAACATTTAACTTTTCCAACCGAAAATTAGGACTCCTTTTTTTCCTTTTACTCTGTGGTGTATATGCATGTGTTTCACATTCAAAGGTCTAGTCTCTCAGGAGCCTTAGACAGCCTCCCTGACCTAGTCATTATCATTTCACCTGGTGCAGAAGGCACCGAAATTTCCTGAGGTGTGACTGCTTGAGAGTTCAGTCGTAAGGAGAGGCTCAGCTGGTATTTGAGCTTCGCGTGCATAAATCTCACATCTCTTGACCATTTGCTTTAGTGCAGATGTGATAACTGGCCACCAGACTGATTCTCTGGACCTAGCTAAACATTTGTTGATACCTTGATGCCCCTGGTGCAGTCTCTGTAGGATATCAGGTCTCATGCATTCAGGGATTATAAGTCTCTCTCCTTTCATGAGCAGTCCTCTTCCTTCATGCAAGACTGACCGATTGGGCCAGTAGGATACAGTAGCAGCTGCTCATGCACATCTTGTCTGTGCCAGCCGGTGTGGCTGGCAAACTGTCTACTACACTGTCCAGATAAGCTTTGCATTCTCTTTCCAAGTCTAGCTTGGAAGAGGCACTCTTTCCATCTCTGTAGCTGTGGCTGGAAGAGGCACTCTGGACAGGGTGTCTGCTGTTATCAGGTTTTTACCTGGGACATGGATGATGTTGAAATTAAATCTGAGCAGCCTGACATCGTGCTCTGCCCGGTCTCTTCCTATAACAAGGACATCATCAGCATGACATAGGACCCCGTCAACACCATCAATCAGCTGAGCAGGGCCGGCCCTGGCCAATTTGCTGCCTTAGGCAAGATTTCACCTGGTGCCCCTGGAATCACAGACAGTTGTGTTCCGATCATTTTGTTCATAAACTTACACAGAAACAAACTGCACAGCTTTGTCCTGTTTTTCTTTATTTTGAAAATATTTTGGAAACACACACAAACTATATAAAAAAAAACTATATTACGGAGACCTTGCTTTCCTTGCCTTTCTTACAGCAATAAAATATATATAATAAATATATAAATAAAATACTTTTATTACTCAGGTAATAAAATATATATACATATATATTAATATAAACAAAATATATATATATTAATAAAAATAATAATTTGGGCGCACGGGCGCCCCTAGTGGTGGGCGGCGCCCTTAGCATTTGCCTATTCTGCCTATGCGCAGGGCCGGCCCTGCAGCTGAGAGATCCTCTTCTGGAAATGTTCGGGTGCAGAAGATATACCGAAAGGTAGCCTTTTGAAGTAATAGCGCCCCTGTGGAGTAATGAATGTAGTCAACAGCATTGAGTCTTTGTGGTGTGGTACCTGCCAGAAGCCTGATGTTGCATCGAGCTTTGTAAAAACTCTGGCTCTCCAGCTTGGCCAGTGTCTCGTCCACTGCTCTCGTCCAATGTCTCTCTCTGATGACACTCACCTTCAGCTGGGTCC
This sequence comes from Tachysurus vachellii, assembly GCF_030014155.1. Classification (NCBI taxonomy): domain Eukaryota; kingdom Metazoa; phylum Chordata; class Actinopteri; order Siluriformes; family Bagridae; genus Tachysurus; species Tachysurus vachellii. The sequence continues at coordinate 5,992,291 of NC_083476.1, read as the reverse complement.
ACGCAAATGTGAATTTTCCCCGATGATTTCACTATCGGGACCATGCCCTGTCGGTTCTGTCGGTTCTTCAACACGGGCTATGACTCCCATCTTCTCCATCCGGGCTAGTTCCTCTTTGACTTTGGCCCGGAGAGGAATGGCTACACATCGCGGTGGAGAGAGGGCATTGCATTGTGTTGCATTGTCTCTCAGCTTAATTTTGTACTCCCCCTTAAGGTTACCCAGCCCTTTAAATACCTCTGGGTAAGTTGAGCAAAAGTGAGTCTCTGCATCGTCAATGCTATTGAGCTGGGGGATCATCTGTAGTCTGCGGATATCAGGAAGACCCAACAAGGGTGTGGTCAGGTCTTTCACAATAAACACCTCCTCCTCTTTTTGTCCCCTCTCTGAATAACTGCATGCACTTGCCCTTTAACATCCAGAGGTTGGTCAGCGGGACCCAGTAGTATCTGCCATATCTATCCAGTGTGAATTCTGATTCTGGGATCCCAGTCACAGACGCACCCGTGTCCACTTTAAAACACAATGGGCTGCCGTTTATGGTAAGTATTTCAGTCCATGTGGATGACTGTGGATCTTCAACTGAAACCAGCTTTTGAACTGATCTGCACACAGCGCAAAGTGTCCCTTCTTTTTTTACATTTTCTACACGTAACGTCTTTTGCTGGGCATTCAGTCCATGAATGTTTTGGGGTTTTGCCACACTTCTCGCTCTGTTTTGACTTAGTTGAGGTAGACTGATGCTGATAATGGCTTCCACGTTGAAAAGATTTTTTTCTTTGAGCCCGTCTCTTACTGTAATGAGACAGTACATCTATTTGTCCTGGCGAATCAGCTGACCGCAGAACAGCTTGTTGCTTTTTTACTTCCTCGTGTTGCCTCTCTTGAACTATAGCTGTAGCTAAATCCAAATTTGGGTTGAGCTGCAGTTTCTCAGACAATTTAGCATCACGTATGCCAACCACAATCCTATCTTGGTTCATTTCCTCACGTAAGATGCCATATTTGCAATGTTCATCTAGCTTATGTACTGAGGTAATAAGGTTTTCTGCAGATTCGTCAACATCTTGACATCTTTTATTAAACTTGGCTCTTTCATAAATTACATTATGCATGCCTAAAAAATGTCCATCAAATGCCTTTTTTACCTCATCATAGTCTTGGTCAGAATATGGTCAGCCTTTTCACCCATTGTATAGATGAGAGAATTCACCTGGTATGTGCCATCTTTTTCTTTCAATCCAGACCCAATCCTGAAGCATTCAAACCTTTTAATCCATGTGGGCCATGAGCTTGGCTTGAAATCGAATGGTCCCGGTGGCATCATAGTAAACATGTGGTTCATGCTGTTTGCTTTTAGCTTGCCGCTAGCCTGTTGTTAGCTCTCACTGACTTGCTCTCTCTCTTGCTCCACAGCGCCACAGATTATCACTCTCGCACCATTAAACTGCTCCAGGTTCTTATCTGTGCCACTAGACACTGTCTGTCGTGGGTTAACTATTTCTGACACCATGTACTGTTCCTCTAGCTCCATCAGGTGGCCACAACCTGCCACTACAGGTAACAACATTTTTATTGTTGATGACAGTTATGTTGTTGATGAGGCTGATGTTGAAATGCCACGAGTGACTGATGTGGATGACGCTGATAATCGTAGTGAGAACTCTTTTTTTTTATTTTAAGTGTATAATTATTAAATATTTGGCAGTAATGTTGTTTTTCCATTAACAGATTAGGTTACAAATGTGGAGCTAAGTATGGTGTTTTTCAGTGGCACTGGAATACTATCTGTATATGTTATATTGTCTGTTTTTTACTTTTATAGGTTACCAGAGTTTATGCTAGATCATTATGTCTAGACGTTTGCATTTCATTACATTTAGCATAGGCCCTTATCCAGAGCATCTTATATTTTATTCTACTACTACTCATTTATTTTACTACTCATCATACTACTGAGCAATTGAGGGCCTTGCTCAGGGGCCCAGCAGTGGCAGCTTGTCAACCTTCCGATTGCAGGGCTGTCAAGTGTCATGCATTGAGAGTTAAAGTCATGCATTTTGGTCTTTTCTCCCGCTCTCCGGCCACACATTGTATTTGTCACACAGAAAAACTTATGATCATATATTTAATATGCCGCAGCGCCCAAAAAGTATCAGTCCGCACCGCTCTCTCTATGAAACCGGGCAGGAATCAAGCGCGCCTCCCCTGGAGTTATTAGTAGAGCCTGACACTTATCAGCCAATCAAAAAAAAAGGCTACATAATAGCCAATCAGAAAATAGCACTATTGTATCTGGGTAAGATTTAATGCAACAACCAATGAAAAAAGTATATCCTGGAATTGCTCAGCATCATCCTTGTTCACCCACAGAGAAAACCACTGGAGCTGCGAGCATCACTGTGAGAACAGAGTAAGTCATGATCTCCTGTTGTAATGTTACAACAAATTAACAACTTGTTTGACACAAACAAGGACATTTTGACTGCTGTTAGAGAAATCCCAGATAATCTAATGATCTAATCCCAGATAATCAGCATCAGTTTTTCATGAGTGTCTGTAACTTAGCTAACAGTTTTACAGCCTGTTCACTGACAACACCTGCTCAGAACAAGTAGTCTAGGCCAGTGGTTCTCAAACTGGGGGCCCTGAAATGGTGCCAGAAAACATCTGAATAATAGAGGCCCCTGGTAGAAAAGTTAGAGGCCAAAGACCTTGCTATGGATAGCAAAGTCTAAGGACACCAATGCAAGGGTGACACGATGGTTTCTATCTGTAAGGACTCTGCCCGGACTCTGGCCACGTGCATCTGTTTATGTTTCTCGTCACGTGTCTGCCCCGCCTTCGTCTGCTCCTCCCTGTCATCACACCTGATCCTTATTGTGTCATTGTCTTCTTGTATTTAACTGTGCCGCGTTGCTTCGTGCAGCGCGGCATCTACTGTGATTTGTCCTGTCTAGTCTGCGTCCTGTTTCATGTTTTCAGTTATTAAACCCTATTTTGATTTATGCTATCCTGCGTTTGGGTCCGCTCTGTTTCCCGTCGTTACAGAAGATGCCGCCACATCAGGACCCAGCGGGATAGCAGCTACTTGGACCGGCTGACTGGGAGTACTTTTTTCGTGTTTGTGTTTTTTTTTTCCCCCTCTGGACTTGGCGCGTTTGGCGACGTGGGTCCGCATTTTTTCGGTGAGGGGCGCCGCCTCGCTTTTGGTTTTTTCGCGGGGGGCGCCGCCTCACTTCCTGGTTGCGGGCCATGTCGCCAGCCCAAGGTTTGTTCTGTTTTTTCAGTGTCCTGTGACATCGCCCCGCACTTTTTGGTGGGGGGCGTCGCTTCACTTTTGGTTTCCGTGGAGGACGTCGCCCCACTTCCTGTCCGCGGGGGTGTCGCAGGCCTGTGTTTTTTCCTGTTTTTGGACTTCCCTGTTTTGTGGAGGATTTATTTTTTTTTCCCTCCCGCCCTCCCTTTCCTGGACTTTGGGGGTGGATCTGGCCGGGGTGCGTCTGGGGTTGTGCTCGGCCCTTCAGCTCGGCTGTGGACGTCGCTCGGCCCTTCAGCTCGGCTGTGGACGTCGCTCGGCCCTTCAGCTCGGCTGTGGACGTCGCTTGGCCCTCTCTGGCTGCGCCGCCGTGTGCCTTGCTCCCCCCACCTGCCTCGCCGTGTGCCTTGCTCCCCCCACCTGCCTCGCCGTGTGCCTTGCTCCCCCCACCTGCCTCGCCGTGTGCCTTGCTCCCCCCACCTGCCTCGCCGTGTGCCTTGCTCCCCCCTCCCGGGCCCGTCGGGACTGCCTGGACGGATTGGCGCGTCGGGAGCCGCGCCTTGGGGGGGGCTCTGTAAGGACTCTGCCCGGACTCTGGCCACGTGCATCTGTTTATGTTTCTCGTCACGTGTCTGCCCCGCCTTCGTCTGCTCCTCCCTGTCATCACACCTGATCCTTATTGTGTCATTGTCTTCTTGTATTTAACTGTGCCGCGTTGCTTCGTGCAGCGCGGCATCTACTGTGATTTGTCCTGTCTAGTCTGCGTCCTGTTTCATGTTTTCAGTTATTAAACCCTATTTTGATTTATGCTATCCTGCGTTTGGGTCCGCTCTGTTTCCCGTCGTTACACTATCTAATACCAATGTTTTTTTCCTTTGCGTCAGGGGCTAGGATAACCTGCCAGTGCCCCTTCATTAGGTCAAGGGTATAAATAAATGGGACTTCCCCAGCCTCAACAAGAAACTATCAACATGGCCCTGCTGGAGAAATTCAACAGCTCTGTGGACCACTGCCGAGGCTTCCTGCGGCAGTATGATTTTTTTCCATGTGACAACCAGAGGCCTACATGGATGATGCCACCAAACGCGCATTTTTAACATCACTACATATGGCTCTGGATTGGGCAGCAGCAGAATAGGACAGCAGCATCCAGAAATGTTCTTCTACTTTAGCCAGCTAATCAGGCAGGGCAGGACATTTGAACTCTGACTGCCACTGACAACGCCATCTATTTTAGATTCCTGGTTGCACAGAGTGGATGAAATAACATGCACCAAGCACATGTTGCAGGTGGAGATGGCATGCAAGTAACAAGACATTCCCTGTCACAGTACATCACCACAGCCATTAGATTGGATAACCTCATTTTGTCACAACACCCCTCACAAACTTTGTTTTTGAGTGCCGCAGTCACACCTAAACTGGTGCATCTCTAAAAGACCCAGGTACAGCCCAAAAACCGGCAGCTGGTATAAGAACTTCACCTCCCCACCTCACCATGGGCTACACCACTCCAGGTCACAGTGGTGGATAATCAACCCATAGAGAACAACTGCTCTACACATAGGACTTTTTCTGTGATAGAACGTGTGATGTACATTATCTAGTTAATGTACGGAACTGACACGCTGGTTCCCCACATTGTATAAAGAACTGTATGCACTGAAACCTCATGCTGCTACACCATGACCATTGAAAGCCCAGACTCTGGAGCACCCACACACATCTCCCAAGAATACGGGTGTCTTGAGCACAGCAAATATCTTAGTTTGTTTTCAAACAGTAACTGTACATTGCATTTCTGTACAATGCATTGCCCCCCCACCCCCACCCCCATATTGATATGTACAATATCTTTGAATACTCTAGGAACAAAGTCTAAGCAGGTGGATGCTACTACCCCACTCCTACTCTTTGGATTGAAGCTATTACTAGTATAAGAACCACTTTTAGAGTCAGTAACAAACAAATAACAGAGCCCCAGATAACACTTCCTGAACAAGAGAAAGGTTCCAGAAAGGAACTTGTGGCCTCCAGATAGGTGTCAGCCATCTAGTGCTGAACAAAAAGTGAGAAACCAGGGGATGCCTCCCCACAGAAGCTCCAGCAATGGTTACGGACGAGATCCCGGACGAGCCCCCACTTGTTACGACCCCGAGTTATGTCTAGGGAGTTCTCAGAGTCAGCAACTAGTGATGACCAATGTGGATGTGAATGGACGGACCAGACTAACCGGTACAGTGATAATTTCTATGAATTTCCGACCACAGTAATGACGTATGCGGACACAGTGCTTGTAGTGAGTTTGTCTTTACTGTACAAAGTGGTAATTATATTTACAATAATATATACACAATTATATACAAATGTTTTGTACTGCTGCAACAGCCGGGACTGGAAAATCAGCGGCGCCAAAGAAAAGAAACAAACAGAAAGTCAAAACCCGCTTACCTAGCACTGTTTTATATTAGTCACGCTCATCTACAAACAAAAGTGAAACCAAAATCCTAACTACGCTATACTTCCCTCACTAACTAGAATACAGGGGGAGGCACCGCCCCTTACCTGAAGTCTCTAGACACGGAAGTATACTGCGTGGTGTACAATGTATGAGCGCGCTCCTTCTTACCTCTTCTAGCCCCGTACGTAGAACAGTATTATACCCAACAACTATCCAACCACTCGCCAACAACTCGCCAACAAACAACCCAACAATGAATTGACATGACGTTCACGTTTTTATAGTCGCGGTCTTCTTCCGGGGGCGGTGTCCGTACGCTGCGTCTCCACCCTGCACCGACCGGTATTGGGTAAACTGCATTGTATTCGCGCAGCCAATCCTCTGTAACACAAGCAATTACAATACAGCTGCAAAAATACGTGCCTTGGCACGTAACATGCCCCTACACAAAAAAAAAATCCTCAAAACACAGTAGTTGATTTTTTTCTTTTAAAACTCTAGAAAGAGCATCAGCAATTTTATTTTCAATACCTTTTTTATGCTTCATTTCTAAGTTGTATTCTTGAATTACAAGAAACCATCTCATGAGCCGTTGATTGTGGTTATACATTCAGGACAAAAACACAAGCGGATTATGATCAGTATATACCACTACAGGCAAGACCACTTGAGCCAACATATACCTCAAAGTGCTGTAGGGCCAACAGTAAAGCTAAAGCTTCTCGCTCAATCGTGGAATACTTTACTTGGTGTTTGTTTAATTTTAGAGAAAAGTAGCAAACCGGATGGTTTACTTCCTTCGCATACTCCTGTAACAACACTGCTCCGATTCCCACACCACTTGCATCAACCTCCAGTTTAAAAGGTCTGGCAAAGTCAGGAGCAACTAGAACAGGAGCAGAACACAACAAAGCTTTCACATTTTTAAAAGCAATTTGACAATCAGGAGACCATCTGAATGTAGTAGTGGGACTTAGTAAGAACGTTAAAGGCTCAGCAACCGAAGAAAAGTTTTTACAAAACCCTCTGTAATAACCAACCATTCCTAAAAATCTACGTAATTCCCGTCGGGTTGTGGGAGCTGGAAAGTCAAGAATGGCCTTAACTTTAGCCTCCAATGGAGAAACATGTCCTTGGCCAACCCTCATCCCAAGATAAACCACAGTGGCTTGTGCAAACTCACATTTTGCCAAGTTTACCGTTAACCCAGCTTCTGTTAGTCTAGTGAAGACAGCACGAAGGGATTTAATGGAACATCCTTTGTTACTTTAATGTCATGCTGTAAGACAGACGTCTGTGTGGGTACATCACCAAATATCGAGGGAAATTCCTTAATTAAAGCTACGATATCTTTACGCTGAGGGTCAGGTAAATGAGCAACCAACGAAAGAGTATCCGATTGAAGAGTTTCTAAAAGCTGTGAATTTATCAGCCTCGCACCTAACTGGGTGGATGATCGATTAATCACGGCCCGTCAGAGTCTGAAGACTCAACAACAGACACTATTGCTACTGTCGCTTTCTTTTCCCCTAGTGCGAGTTCTGGAACGCTATCTACAGACACTTCACGATCTACAAACAGCTTTAACATATTTATGTGACACACCCGACTTTTTCGTTTCCGATCTGGAGTCTCAATGACATAATCAGTCTCATTTAACTTCTCCCTGATTAGATATGGACCTAAAAACTTGGAAGAAAGAGCAGATCCAAGAACAGGTAGAAGAACAAGTACCTTGTCACCCACTTTAAACTCCCGATGTATTGCTTTACGGTCAAAGTGACGCTTCATCTTGGCTTGAGATTCGCCTAGCATTTTCTTCGCCAATTCACATGCTTTGTGCCAACGCTCACGAAAAGTACTCGTGTAATCCAAAACATTTTTCTGTTGCGGTTGTTTGTTAGACATAAAAGTCTCTTTTAATACCTTCAATGGGCCTCTAACAGAATGTCCAAACACTAGTTCTGCTGGACTGAACCCCAAAGACTCCTGCACTGCTTCTCGTGCAGCAAACAAAACCAATGGAACACCTTCGTCCCAGTCTTTCCCACTGTCCATACAAAATTTCCTTAACATGGATTTCAAAGACTGATGAAACCGTTCTAATGCTCCCTGTGACTCAGGGTGATATGTACTTGACATTTGGTGTTGCACGCCTAGCAGCTTCATGACTTGTGAGAACAAATTAGACGTAAAATTAGATCCCTTGTCCGTTTGGACAATCCTAGGTAGACCAAACACAGTAAAAAATTTTGTAAGGGCTCTCACTACTATCTGTGCAGTAATACGGCGCAAAGGGATAGCTTCTGGAAAACGTGTAGCAGTGCACATAACAGTAAGTAAAAACTGATTTCCTGCCTTTGTTTTGGGCAACGGCCCTACACAGTCAACCAACACCTTTTCGAAAGGTTCCCCCATCACTGGAATAGGATGCAGGGGTACCGGAGGGATTACCTGATTTGGCTTTCCTACCTTCTGACAGGTCTCACATGACGAACAATATTTAACAACATCTTGACGTAGTCGTGGCCAAAAAAAATGTTGTAGCACTCGCCTGTAAGTTTTTGTGATCCCTAAGTGCCCAGCCCAAGGATTATCATGAGCTACACTCAGGACCAAGTGTCGATACTTTACCGGGACTACAATTTGAAAAACAGCATCTTTCACCTCATTTATTCTAGATGTCCACTTACGCATTAACAAACCATCTTCAAGAAAGAAAGCTACTTGTTTCTGGCTCATTTCATTCGAGCCAAGTACAGAGTTAAAGAAACAGCATAAACTTTCATCACAATGTTGAGCAGAAATTAATTCATTTCTAGTAACATTTTTACTAGATAATGGGCTTGTGAGCAGCTGGGTTTTAACCTCTGGTTTAATCAATTCCTCACACACTTCCTGTACTAAGAAAGAGTCAGAAAGATCCAACACATCACAAGAATACTTTGCTTTTGTACGCGTGATAACACATGAGGGAAAAACCTCAGGAAGCTTCTCTGCAAATTCATCAGATTGGCAGTCCGCACACACCTCTGTTACTTCTATTACTGGAACCACTTTTCCTCCCGCCATTACCTAAAATAAAATCTACTCCAGCAACTGGTAAGACTGGCGTGAACTCCAACCTTAACTAACCCAGTCACCACATGAGATTTCAAAGTTATGTAATGTATGGGAATACGAACATACCCCATCTCCAAACCTTGACAAAGAGCATGGGATCCAGTAAACGTTTGTTCAGTCAACGGAAGTACTCCTTCACGTATAAACGACTGAGCAGCTCCTGTGTCACGTAAAATGACAATTTCCTTTTCTTCACCTTCTGAAACACCAACACTACCTTTAGAAAGAAAAGGTTTGTAACACTCATCAGCATTCACCACGGACTTCTGTGAAATTGTTTTTACAAAACCCACACTTTTTGGTTGTCGCTCCTCACGACCAGTACCCTTTTCTGGTCTTTCCTGCTTTCGTTTTAAGGCAAAACAATTAGCAGCCACATGGCCAAGTTTGTGACAATAAAAGCACTCACCAGCGATTGATCTTGTTCTGCTACAGTATAACCAGGTGGACTTACTTGTCTCTGTTGCTCCGCTTTGGAGTTCTGTTCCGCTGGAATTTGTTGCTTAGGCCTAGATAAGAACAACGTCTTATGTGTTAGAACAAACTCATCAGCTAACACAGCAGCTTGAGAAAGAGTGGTAACCTTACACTCATTCAAATAAACAGAAACTCGCTCTGGTAGACAATTTTTAAAGTCCTCCAACAGCATTAATTCCCTTAATGACTCCTGATTAGTAACTTTACTGGCTGCAGTCCACTTGTCAAAAAGGAGAGACTTCTCCCTTGCAAATTCCACATATGTTTGTATCTGTCCCTTTCTAAAAGTACGAAACTTCTGACGATAAGCTTCAGGGACAAGCTCATAAGCACGAAGGATTGCAGTTTTCAGGTACAGACAATGATGAACAAACCTCCTGGGCTTTTCCTACCAGCTTACATTGTAGTAATAATGTCCACAACTCCTTTGGCCACTTTAGAGAATTAGCAATTCTCTCAAACACACCAAAGTAGGTGTCAATTTCCATTTCTCTAAAAGGCGGGACTAGCGCAATATGCTTCGTAATTTCAAAAGAAGTGCCTGATACCACCGCATCTCCTGGACTGGGTATAACTGGAGTCGGAGACGGAGACTCAGGCTTAGGAACAGGGAGTGGAAGCTGACTCGGCTGGGTAGTAGACTGAAGAGTGAACTCCTTCACCCTCATATCTAACTCCCATAACCGAAGTTCCCTCTCCAGTTCTAGCGCCATCCGTCGGATTGTGATTTTTAGCTCACGCTCAGCCTGTCTCTGCTCCACTCGCTCCTCCTTGTCCAGTTCCAAACGGCGTATGCACACTTTCATACGAGCATTCTCTAAAGACCCAGAAGTTTGGGGAGAGAATGCTTCAAACCTAGGTAGAGTCGCCTTGATTTTAGGAAGGGGCAATTCAGCCTCCTCTTTTTCTGTGTCAATAGGAGTGCTTACACTTACAACCGCTCCAGGGTCAGCTGGCAGACTTAAAACATGTAACTCCAAAAGTTTTTCCACCACAAACTTTTTAATTTCCTTTTTTAATAATTGTCTGGACAGCGACATTTCAAAGTGAGCCGCAATCTCCAACAAATCATCCTTTCTACACTCGTTCACCCTCTCTAGAGAGGGAGCACTTAAGAAGGCTTGTAGCTCAAACACAACCATAGTGTCTATAAGAAGAAGACCCAATGAGCTCTTCCACTCACTACACACAATATTCACCGCTATACAGGAACCTATTAAAGATCCCGGACGAGCCCCCACTTGTTACGACCCCGAGTTATGTCTTGGGAGTTCTCAGAGTCAGCAACTAGTGATGACCAATGTGGATGTGAATGGACGGACCAGACTAACCGGTACACAGTGATCATTTCTATGAATTTCCGACCACAGTAATGACGTATGCGGACACAGTGCTTGTAGTGAGTTTGTCTTTACTGTACAAAGTGGTAATTATATTTACAATAATATATACACAATTATATACAAATGTTTTTTACTGCTGCAACAGCCGGGACTGGAAAATCAGCGGCGCCAAAGAAAAGAAACAAACAGAAAGTCAAAACCCGCTTACCTAGCACTGTTTTATATTAGTCACGCTCATCTACAAACAAAAGTGAAACCAAAATCCTAACTACGCTATACTTCCCTCACTAACTAGAATACAGGGGGAGGCACCGCCCCTTACCTGAAGTCTCTAGACACGGAAGTATACTGCGTGGTGTACAATGTATGAGCGAGCTCCTTCTTACCTCTTCCAGCCCCGTACGTATAACAGTATTATACACAACAAACATAAATCGCAACAGCAAATCTCACAGCATATAATTCTCAAACAACTTTCCAACAACTATCCAACCACTCGCCAACAACTCGCGAACCAACAACCCAACAATGAATTGACATGACGTTCACGTTTTTATAGTCGCGGTCTTCTTCCGGGGGCAGTGTCCGTACGCTGCGTCTCCACCTTGCACCGACCGGTATTGGGTAAACTGCATTGCATTTGCGCAGCCAATCCGCTGTAACACAAGCAATTACAATACAGCTGCAAAAATACGTGCCTTGGCACGTAACAATGGCTAGTGAATAAATAACAGCCGCATATACTTTATCTTAAGGGTAGCAGGGGCAAACTACTGTAATGTACCGACCGAGCAGAGGATTGAGTTACAGTAAAGTGCTAAAAAATCTGTATAAACAACTTTAACAATAAGTATAAGTACACAGTTCAAAATTAGTGTGCTAAAAATAAAATAATAAAATAAATACATTTGTAGTAAAAAAAGATGAAATACATCAAATTAAATATTTAAATACAGATGCTTGAAAAACTTACCGAAGTTTGTCTCTATTTGTCTCTATAAATAAACACTAAACAGGTGAACTTGAACCTGAGTTCATGTAAATCTAGGTATTGTTTTAAAGAAGTGACAGAACACTAAGATGGAAGCCTAACCCATAGGATGGTTATTTGCTTTCATTTGTACAATTCAACTTTAGTTTAGACAGCAAATGTCCATAACTATATGTTAAACAAGATTTTTTTTTACATGTATCATGTTTATACATATTGCCATGTTAAGATCATGTCATAAGATCGTGTCATCTATAAACACGTTTTTCATGTATTAAGATTGTACCTGCCCATGATCTTATCTAAGGAATTATTTCCAAATAGATAAGCAAACTAGTTGGCATTTTAAAGCACCACATTGTGAGGAAACCGAAACTAAAATTCCATTAGTTTGAATACATTCATAATTGCTGTCAGACATGTTTGTTTAGAAAGCTGTAGACCTTTTAAGAATCTTCCACATGTCAGGTTTGGTAAACACCAAGGTTCAATTAAAATGGTCCATTATTATTCATGATCTTATCCTGGAACTCTCAAAATGATCTCACCAACAAAGTTTATATAAAAAATATATTATACTCAAACAGCATTGTTTATTATGTTTTTTTTTTGTATTTAACGATTTTAGTTTTATTTGAACATATTACTTAATCTAGGAACTAAAGTCAAAACAACAAAATGTTCATATTTATATCTTATCTTTCTTTTTTTTTTTTTACTGTGGCATTTGTTTACATTATCTTCTTGTGCCAATAGCTAATTGATGAAAGCATTGAAGAAAAAAAAAAAAGAATACGAAGAAACAGATATTGGATCCACGTTTAAAGTGACAAAACTCTAAGATGGAAGCCTAAAAAAATGCATGAAACAGTAAATAGCTTTTTTTATATTGATTCTTGTATTTAACTTTGTGTGAAAGACATAAAGCAACAAAATATTTTCTTTTCATCTTATCTTTTATCTTTACTGTGGTATTTGTACATGTTATCTTCTTGTGCCAGTAGCTAATTGACGAAAGCAATGAAAGAAAATAATTGTCAGGCCCCCGGATCCTGTGGAAAGTAGACAGACCCGTCGGCAGGATAGCTTCAAATGAATGGGGTTTAATACACAAGGGAAACAAACAGACATCCACACGCCACGGGGAACTAACGTAACTTAATCTAACTTAAATACACTAATGAATCCGCCCTGCCATCGGCAACGCGGCTCACATAAATACACACACACAGTCAATCACAGGATGGGAAACAGGTGAGGAGACAGGGAGGAGCAGACGAAGGCGTGGCAGACACGTGACAATAATAAAAACATTCGCACGTGTCCAAAGGTCCGCGCTGATCCCTGACAAGAATATGAAGAAACAGATATTGGATATTAAGATATTAAAGGTAGAAAATTGGTAGCTCTAAAGCTGTCAAAACTTTTGAAAATATGAAATTCAAAAAATTGACAAATTTGTTCATTACTGCATTTTGTAATTAAAGATTTAAATTAAATTAGTCCATTTTTTTATCTAGATTTTTAAATCATTACAAGAAAAGTATATTTTAAAAAATCTTACCACATATATTTGAAAATATTACTTAAGTTGTTAAGCTCTAGTTTAAGAGCAATAAATGTTTCAAATAAAGACTTCAAGAACTCACAGAAATTGAGCTGTTGTTTATTTTATTTCATTAAGTAATTCAAAACTGATTTTCAATTAAAGTACAGGCAAAGGATAACAATTAAGACAAAATCATCAGTGAGTACATTTCTGTAATTAGTGACAGATTGATGAGTTATTATTATACATATAATTCACTCAGATATATGATTTCATGAGAAATAAAGAGATTTAGATTATTTGTTAAATGTAGTTGTCTTCATTCATGTTATTGTGATGACAATTCTTGCTGTAAGACAGAAACAAATATCAAAATGTATTTTTTTAGTTGTTTAGTGTTTAAATCATCTTTAGTGTACACCATTTGCTTTTTTTCGCTTTCTGTATAAAAGTGCAATGTCGTTCCTTTTGTGATCCAGATTTGGTAAAACGTACCTTAGTAGCAGCAACTGAAGATGACATTATTAAGAGTGGTGTCATCCCATATGCCCTGAGGCGATTCCACTCTTGTTTGGATGCCACAAATCCCAGTTCCACCACAAAGCGAGCTCCAGGAACCCCAGGTACCCCAGCTCATACCACGGCCTTCCAACACAGAGCCCGTGGAGCATTTGAACCTGGAATTTTAAGTTAGAGAAACATTCCCTGTTATCTTTTCAAGTCAAATTGCTTCATCAAGCAAAGTTATGAAAACGTCCCAACTTTGATCATATCTTGTTAATAATTACTAAATTATAATTAAAAAAGTAATAATAATTTAAAAAGCGTTAATCTTATATTACACATCTTATTTTTAAATAATATTGGAAATGTGGTTTTTTTTTGTGTGAGTTACTAATTACCTTATGTTGTTAGCAGTAGTATCATCCAGCCATCCCTGAAAACCCTCTACTCGCAGCTGGAAAGCTTTCAGTACTCCACTGGGGCACCAAATAGGCGATGACCAATACCCCCAGCTATAAAAAACAATTAATAGTTAAAACCACTACTACTACAACTACTACTACAATAAATAATAACAATAATAATAATAATAATAATAATAATAATAATAATAATAGGAAGAAGAAGAGGAAGAAGCAGAAGAAGAATTTCTATTTTAATGATTGTTGTGTGAAAAACCTGCAAATTAAGAAATAAATAACACAGCTTACATTTTAACGATTTAAATCATATGACATGGTTTTCTATTTTGAACACATTGAATTATGCTCTATCTTATGTAGATCCTGTAGGTCTTGTATCTATGTATATAATACTCAGTACATATTTTATACCTTGTTTTTGTTTTCTGTTTTATTCGTTTTTTTTTTTTGTTGTTGTTTTTTTTTACCTTCCTACAGCAGATCTGATAGTTGTGTAGCTCCCAACAATACCGTTGGAGCCAATGGGTCTAGAGCAGTGAAGAGCAATTCCATTTAGGGCTGTGTCATCATACCAGATTCCCTGATATGACTCAACCTTAAAAACAAACAAGGAAAGAAATAAACAAAAAAGTATTTTGAAGATTAAAATCATATGTTGATTAAACTGTGCCTTTTACCCAAACTACACAACAAATAGTTATTGTTACAGTTTGTGGTCCACTGGAAAAATTCAGCTACTCTTTGCTTTAAATATACTGTATGGTTTAATACATTGTGACTCTGACTTCATCATTTATTTCACAATTATTTCTTACAAATATAGATCATTTTACTTATACCACAAAAAAGCTGTACTTACCTTGAGGCTAAAGCCTGTAGCATAGGTGCCTGTAGGACACCTCTCTGAAATTCCCCATGCTCCCCAGATCTGTCCGTTCAGCACAGAGATCGAACTGGGAAACGGCCCGATAATTCTGCTTTGTGTATCGTTGACACTTGCACACTCCCCGAAGGAAAGCATGAGCAGAGGCAAAACAAGAACGAGATACATTATTTTGGATACAGCTGAAACTAAAGTGAAACTGTTATCAGGTAATCAGAATGATTCTCCCTGCAAAAGTGCTCATGCTGACAGCAGATGCTTGATTTTATACTCTACCTAGCCAATCAGTGCAAAGAATGACATCAGCATAGACTGTGATTATCATATTTTTTCCCCACTCAAATATTTGGCATTAATCCAAGTTTGAAGACAGCCCACAAAAGGTTAATTGGTTTAAGTTGAATAGAATGCCAATAAAAAACTATAATTTAGGTGTGAAAGAGTGTCTGTATAAGTGTGTACATGGTGCCCTGTGAAGGACTGGCATCCAATAGTTTGTTTCACTATAAATAAATATGGATTTAAGTTTTGCAAAAATGTGTGTGTGTCATTCATTTTCTACTGTTTATCCAAACTACCTCGGGTCACGGGATGCCTGTGCCTATCTCAGGTGTCATCTGGCATCAAGGCAGGATACACCCTGGACGGAGTGCCAACCGATCGCAGGGCACACACACACTCTCTCATTCACTCACACAATACAGACAATTTTCCAGAGATGCCAATCAACCTACCATGCATGTCTTTGGACCCCCAAAGCACAGGGAGAACATGCAAACTCCACACTCACAAGGCGGAGGCGGGAATTGAACCCCCAACCCTGGACGTGTAAGGTGAACGTGCTAACCACTAAGCCACCGTGCCCCCCTTGTGTGTGTCATGATTCCAGTTAATTATGTTTATTAGTTACAGATGCAGCATGTGTTGGTTGCCAGCACACAGACTTAACTGTACTGTATTCTGTAAGCCTTAAAATCCTGATTACTGCTTGCTTACATAACACGACATGTATTTCAGTTCTGACCCCATACAACAATTTAGTGAATTATTTAGTTTGGAATGTACTGAAAATTAAAATATGTGAAAGTTTTGTCCTGATCTTATGAAAGAAACAGAGATGCACTCCATGATAAGCATTATTATTATTATTATTATTATTATTATTATTATTATTATTATTATTATTATTATTAAATAATTACATAAGTACACAATCATATTCAACATATTTTCATTCAATACGTGAGATGGATATATTATTATTTCTTTTTGACAATATTATTTAACAATCCTGTATATACTGTATTTAATATTTATATAATACAAGAAAGATTTACCAGAAAGGATAACAAACATGACAAACAGCTTTTTTTCCAGCTCAGGTTCTGTAACATTGTTATGATGTTTGAGATGAACAGATGAAATAAAAGTAAAAGTTAAGTTTCCTTGGTAAGAATTTCCTTGTTGTTCAGATAATAAACAGTGATGTATAAGATTTAGTTAGATTTTGCAGCTTTTTTGTTATATTGTACATTGTATGGTATTTTGTGGCAGGGATCCAATTCAATTTTCTGAAAACGAAATTACCAAATAAAAAAAAAAAAACTAAATAAAAACATTAAATATTCAATCCAAAGACGTGAAAGGTGTAAGTTTGAGTGTGTGTCTGTGTGTGTGTGTGTGTAATTTTGCCCTGTGATAGACTGGCAACATGTCCAGAGTTTACCCTACCTTGTGCCCCGAGTGTCATGGCATAAGTTCCAGGTACCCGAAGCAACGTAAAAAATAAACAACATATTAAAGTTTTTATTAGTAATTTTTTATTTTTACATTTCTGCTCCAGTGTTCTACGTTTCTCTCTTTAGAACAATTAAAGAATACATTGGATATAGAATGACTAGTCACTAGTACTGTATATAAGTAAAAACCAAGTATTTATTTAGAATTTAGGCCAGCTTACATGAAATCCCCCTGTAATGGAAAAATAATGTTCTTACAAAAAATATTTTTAATTAATATTTTGACTATGGACCAATGGAAAAGTTTCATTTCATTCATTTTGTTAATTTTCACTTGTAACATCCCTTAATACAACAAATTAATCTACTTTCCACCCATATTTTTATGCATACTGTGAAGATATGAAACGCTAACTGAAGATGCCAGTGCTGATATAACACACAGTGATGTTTCAAATGATGTAAATGATGTAATTTAGCACAGGTAAAAAAAAAAAATACCAGAATTAATTCATGTAGTTTAGGCTCCAAATTGCCTGAGAACAATAATCCTAGTTTATTTCCTTGTTACTATGGTTGTTAAATTCCTCACACATGAAACTAAAATTCCATTCACTTTTGGAATACATTCATAATTGCTGTCAGACATGTTTGATTAGAAAGCTGTAGACCTTTCCAGAATCTTCCACATGTCAGGTTTGGTAAACACCAAGGTTCAATTAAAGTGGTCCATTATTATTCATGATCTCATCCTGGAACTCTCAAAATGGTCTCACCAACCAAGATTATGTTAAATAAATTACTGAAACAGTAAATAGCATTTTTGTTTATTTCTTGTATTTAACTGTATGTGAAAGATATAAAGTACAAAACTATTTTATTTTAATTTGAACATCTTTATTAAAGAAAAAGGAAAGTCTAAATATTCATATTCTTATCTTCTTCTATTTTTTCTGTGGTGTTTGTACACATTTTCTTCTTGTGCTAATAGCTAATTGACAAAACCACTGAAAGAAAAGAATATGAAGAACAGATATTAGATCCACGTTTGAGGAGTTATTTTTTTAGTTTTTGTCTTCTCACACACAGGTTTGATGAAATGGCAGAAGAACATCATAAGAAACTGATGAGCAGAATTTATGGTAGCATCTGCATGTATCTGAAGATACAGTTGAGGTAAATTGAGAAGTTTACACCCCCCTGCTGAATCTGAAAAATGTTTATTCAAAAGAAATAAGAGGGATCTTAGCATTTTCAGGGTTTTTATTTATTTATTTATTTATTCATTCATTTATTTATTTATTTATTTATTTATTTATTTATTTATTTATTTATTTCTGCTCTGAATTATCTATTTCACATAACAGATGTCTACATAAAGTCCACAAGACAAAATAATAACTGAATTTACCCAAATGAACCAGTTCAAAAGTTTACTTACACTTGACTCCTAATACTAAGTGTTGTGACCTCAACTGCAGATAATGAGAGACCCAGTTAAACATAACTGAGAGATGTTGGACCATTGTGATAAACAGTGTTCTCCACTACCATCATCCAGGATCTCATCCTGGAACTCTCAAAATGGTCTCACCAACAAAGTTTATATAAAAAAATGTGGAAAATATATATATATATATATATATATATATATATATATATATATATATATATATATATATATATATATATATATTTATTATGTTATTTTTTGTATTTAACTATTTTAGTTTTATTTGAACATACAGTATTACTTAATCTAGGAACTAAAGTCAAAACAACAAAATCTTATCTTTCTATTTTTTTACTGTGGTATTTGTTTACATTATCTTCTTGTGCCAATAGCTATTTGATGAAAGCATTGAAAATTGAGAATACGAAGAAACAGATATTGGATCCACATTTAAAGTGACAAAACTCTAAGATGGAAGCCTAAAAAAAATGCATGAAACAGTAAATACAGTAGCTTTTTTTATATTGATTCTTGTATTTAAGTTTGTGTGAAAGATATAAAGCAACAAAATATTTTCTTTTCATTCAAAACTGATTTTCAATTAAAGTACAGGCAAAGGATAACAAATAAGATAAAATCATCAGTGAGTACATTTCAGTAATTAGTGACAGATTGATGAGTTATTATTATACATATAATTCACTCATATATATGATTTCATGACAAATAAAGAGATTTAGATTATTTGTTAAATGTAGTTGTCTTCATTCATGTTCTTGTCCTCTCAGTTCATGCTGTAAGACAGAAACAAATATCAAAATGTATTTTTTTAGTTGTTTAGTGTTTAAATCATCTTTAGTGTACACCATTTTCTTTTTCGCTTTCTGTATAAAAGTGCAATGTCGTTCCTTTTGTGATCCAGATTTGGTAAAACGTACCTTAGTAGCAGCAACTGAAGATGACATTATTAAGAGTGGTGTCATCCCATATGCCCTGAGGCGATTCCACTTTTGTTTGGATGCCGCAAATCCCAGTTCCACCACAAAGCGAGCTCCAGGAACCCCAGGTACCCCAGGTCATACCACGGCCTTCCAACACAGAGCCCGTGGAGCATTTGAACCTGGAATTTTAAGTTAGAGAAACATTCCCTGTTATCTTTTCAAGTCAAATTGCTTCATCAAGCAAAGTTATGAAAACGTCCCAACTTTGATCATATCTTGTTAATAATTACTAAATTATAATTAAAAAAGTAATAATAATTAAAAAAGTGTTAATCTTATATTACACATCTTATTTTTAAATAATATTGGAAATGTGTTTTTTTTTGTGTGAGTTACTAATTACCTTATGTTGTTAGCAGTAGTATCATCCAGCCATCCCTGAAAACCCTCTACTCGCAGCTGGAAAGCTTTCAGTACTCCACTGGGGCACCAAATAGGCGATGACCAATACCCCCAGCTGTAAAAAACAATTAATAGTTAAAACCACTACTACTACAACTACTACTACAATAAATAATAATAATAATAATAATAATAATAATAATAATAATAATAATAATAATAATAATAATAATAGGAAGAAGAAGAGGAAGAAGAAGAGGAAGAAGCAGAAGAAGAATTTCTATTATAATGATTGTTGTGTGAAAAACCTGCAAATTAAGAAATAAATAACACAGCTTACATTTTAACGATTTAAATCATATGACATGGTTTTCTATTTTGAACACATTGAATTATGCTCTATCTTATGTAGATCCTGTAGGTCTTGTATCTATGTATATAATATTCAGTACCTATTTTATACCTTGTTTTTGTTTTCTGTTTTTTTCGTGTTTTTTTTTTTTTTTTTTACCTTCCTACAGCAGATCTGATAGTTGTGAAGCCCCCAACAATACCGGTGGAGCCAATGGGTCTAGAGCAGTGAAGAGCAATTCCATTTAGGGCTGTGTCATCATACCAGATTCCCTGATATGACTGAACCTTAAACTAAATTACCAAAAAAAAAAAAACCTAAATATTTTACATAAAAAAATAAAATATTCATTCCAAAGACATGTATAGTAAGGTGTAAGTTTGAGTGTGTGTGTGATTTTGCCCTGTGATAGACTGGCAATATGTCCAGAGTTTACCATGCCTTGTGCCCCGAGTCTCCTGGCATAAGTTCCAGGTACTCCTAGCAACTTAAGAAATAAACAAAATTGTAAAGTTTTTTATTAGTAATTTTTTATGTTTACATTGCTGCTGCAGTGTTCTACGTTTCTCTCTTTAGAACAATTAAAGAATACATTGCATATAGGATGACTAGCCACTAGTATATAAGTAAAACCTATATAAGTATTTATAAATAAGTATTTATTTAGAATTTAGGCCAACTTAGGTGAAATACCCCCGTAATGGAAAAATAATGTCCTTAAGAAAAACATTTTTAATTAATATTTTGACTATGGACCAATGGAACAGTTTAATTTCATTCATTTTGTTAATTTTCACTTGTAACATCTCTTAATCCAACAAATTAGTTTACTTTCCACCCATATTTTTATGCATACTGTGACGATATGTAACGCTAAGTGAAGATGCCGGTGCTGATATAACACTTAGTGATGTTTCAAATGATGTAAATGATGTAATTTAGCACAGGTAAAAAAAAAATACCAGAATTAATTCATGTAGTTTAGGCTCCAAATTGCCTGAGAACAATAATCCTAGTTTATTTCCTTGTTACTATGGTTGTTAAATTCCTCACACATTGTGAGGAAACTGAAACTAAAATTCCATTCACTTTTGGAATACATTCATAATTGCTGTCAGACATGTTTGATTAGAAAGCTGTAAACCTTTCCAGAATCTTCCACATGTCAGGTTTGGTAAACACCAAGGTTCAATTAAAGTGGTCCATTATTATTCATGATCTCATCCTGGAACTCTCAAAATGGTCTCACTAACCAAGTTTATGTCAAATAAATTACTGAAACAGTAAATAGCATTTTTGTTTATTTCTTGTATTTAACTGTATGTGAAAGATATAAAGTACAAAACTATTTTATTTTAATTTGAACATCTTTATTAAAGAAAAAGGAAAGTCTAAATATTCATATTCTTATCTTCTTCTATTTTTTCTGTGGTGTTTGTACACATTTTCTTCTTGTGCTAATAGCTAATTGACAAAACCACTGAAAGAAAAGAATATGAAGAACAGATATTGGATCCACGTTTGATGAGTTATTTTTTTAGTTTTTGTCTCCTCACACACAGGTTTGATGAAATGGCAGAAGAACATCATAAGAAACTGATGAGCAGAATTTATGGTAGAACTGCATGTATCTGAAGATACAGTTGAGGTAAATTGAGAAGTTTACACCCCCCTGCTGAATCTGAAAAATGTTTATTCAAAAGAAATAAGAGGGATCTTAGCATTTTCAGGGTTTTTATTTATTTATTTATTTATTTATTTCTGCTCTGAATTATCTATTTCACATAACAGATGTCTACATAAAGTCCACAAGACAAAATAATAACTGAATTTACCCAAATGAACCAGTTCAAAAGTTTACTTACACTTGACTCCTAATACTAAGTGTTGTGACCTCAACTGCAGATAATGAGAGACCCAGTTAAACATAACTGAGAGATGTTGGACCATTGTGATAAACAGTGTTCTCCACTACCATCATCCAGGATCTCATCCTGGAACTCTCAAAATGGTCTCACCAACAAAGTTTATATAAAAAAATGTGATATATATATATATTTTTATTATGTTATTTTTTGTATTTAACTATTTTAGTTTTATTTGAACATACAGTATTACTTAATCTAGGAACTAAAGTCAAAACAACAAAATCTTATCTTTCTATTTTTTTACTGTGGTATTTGTTTACATTATCTTCTTGTGCCAATAGCTATTTGATGAAAGCATTGAAAATTGAGAATACGAAGAAACAGATATTGGATCCACATTTAAAGTGACAAAACTCTAAGATGGAAGCCTAAAAAAAATGCATGAAACAGTAAATACAGTAGCTTTTTTTATATTGATTCTTGTATTTAAGTTTGTGTGAAAGATATAAAGCAACAAAATATTTTCTTTTCATTCAAAACTGATTTTCAATTAAAGTACAGGCAAAGGATAACAAATAAGATAAAATCATCAGTGAGTACATTTCAGTAATTAGTGACAGATTGATGAGTTATTATTATACATATAATTCACTCATATATATGATTTCATGAGAAATAAAGAGATTTAGATTATTTGTTAAATGTAGTTGTCTTCATTCATGTTCTTGTCCTCTCAGTTCATGCTGTAAGACAGAAACAAATATCAAAATGTATTTTTTTAGTTTAAATCATCTTTAGTGTACACCATTTTCTTTTTCGCTTTCTGTATAAAAGTGCAATGTCGTTCCTTTTGTGATCCAGATTTGGTAAAACGTACCTTAGTAGCAGCAACTGAAGATGACATTATTAAGAGTGGTGTCATCTCCTGGGCCCTGAGGCGATTCCACTTTTGTTTGGATGCCGCAGATCCCAGTTCCACCACAAAGCGAGCTCCAGGAACCCCAGGTACCCCAGGTCATACCACGGCCTTCCAACACAGAGCCCGTGGAGCATTTGAACCTGGAATTTTAAGTTAGAGAAACATTCCCTGTTATCTTTTCAAGTCAAATTGCTTCATCAAGCAAAGCTATGAAAACGTCCCAACTTTGATCTTGTTAATAATTACTAAATTATAATTAAAAAAGTAATAATAATTAAAAAAGCGTTAATCTTATATTACACATCTTATTTTTAAATAATATTGGAAATGTGTTTTTTTGTGTGAGTTACTAATTACCTTATGTTGTTAGCAGTAGTATCATCCAGCCATCCCTGAAAACCCTCTACTCGCAGCTGGAAAGCTTTCAGTACTCCACTGGGGCACCAAATAGGCGATGACCAATACCCCCAGCTGTAAAAAACAATTAATAGTTAAAACCACTACTACTACAACTACTACTACAATAAATAATAATAATAATAATAATAATAATAATAATAATAATAATAATAATAATAATAATAATAATAATAGGAAGAAGAAGAGGAAGAAGAAGAGGAAGAAGCAGAAGAAGAATTTCTATTATAATGATTGTTGTGTGAAAAACCTGCAAATTAAGAAATAAATAACACAGCTTACATTTTAACGATTTAAATCATATGACATGGTTTTCTATTTTGAACACATTGAATTATGCTCTATCTTATGTAGATCCTGTAGGTCTTGTATCTATGTATATAATATTCAGTACATATTTTATACCTTGTTTTTGTTTTCTGTTTTTTTCGTGTTTTTTTTTTTTTTTTTTACCTTCCTACAGCAGATCTGATAGTTGTGAAGCCCCCAACAATACCGGTGGAGCCAATGGGTCTAGAGCAGTGAAGAGCAATTCCATTTAGGGCTGTGTCATCATACCAGATTCCCTGATATGACTGAACCTTAAACTAAATTACCAAAAAAAAAAAAAACTAAATATTTTACATAAAAAAATAAAATATTCATTCCAAAGACATGTATAGTAAGGTGTAAGTTTGAGTGTGTGTGTGATTTTGCCCTGTGATAGACTGGCAATATGTCCAGAGTTTACCATGCCTTGTGCCCCGAGTCTCCTGGCATAAGTTCCAGGTACTCCTAGCAACTTAAGAAATAAACAAAATTGTAAAGTTTTTTATTAGTAATTTTTTATGTTTACATTGCTGCTGCAGTGTTCTACGTTTCTCTCTTTAGAACAATTAAAGAATACATTGCATATAGGATGACTAGCCACTAGTATATAAGTAAAACCTATATAAGTATTTATAAATAAGTATTTATTTAGAATTTAGGCCAACTTAGGTGAAATACCCCCGTGATGGAAAAATAATGTCCTTAAGAAAAACATTTTTAATTAATATTTTGACTATGGACCAATGGAACAGTTTAATTTCATTCATTTTGTTAATTTTCACTTGTAACATCTCTTAATCCAACAAATTAGTTTACTTTCCACCCATATTTTTATGCATACTGTGACGATATGTAACGCTAAGTGAAGATGCCGGTGCTGATATAACACTTAGTGATGTTTCAAATGATGTAAATGATGTAATTTAGCACAGGTAAAAAAAAAATACCAGAATTAATTCATGTAGTTTAGGCTCCAAATTGCCTGAGAACAATAATCCTAGTTTATTTCCTTGTTACTATGGTTGTTAAATTCCTCACACATTGTGAGGAAACTGAAACTAAAATTCCATTCACTTTTGGAATACATTCATAATTGCTGTCAGACATGTTTGATTAGAAAGCTGTAAACCTTTCCAGAATCTTCCACATGTCAGGTTTGGTAAACACCAAGGTTCAATTAAAGTGGTCCATTATTATTCATGATCTCATCCTGGAACTCTCAAAATGGTCTCACTAACCAAGTTTATGTCAAATAAATTACTGAAACAGTAAATAGCATTTTTGTTTATTTCTTGTATTTAACTGTATGTGAAAGATATAAAGTACAAAACTATTTTATTTTAATTTGAACATCTTTATTAAAGAAAAAGGAAAGTCTAAATATTCATATTCTTATCTTCTTCTATTTTTTCTGTGGTGTTTGTACACATTTTCTTCTTGTGCTAATAGCTAATTGACAAAACCACTGAAAGAAAAGAATATGAAGAACAGATATTGGATCCACGTTTGATGAGTTATTTTTTTAGTTTTTGTCTCCTCACACACAGGTTTGATGAAATGGCAGAAGAACATCATAAGAAACTGATGAGCAGAATTTATGGTAGAACTGCATGTATCTGAAGATACAGTTGAGGTAAATTGAGAAGTTTACACCCCCCTGCTGAATCTGAAAAATGTTTATTCAAAAGAAATAAGAGGGATCTTAGCATTTTCAGGGTTTTTATTTATTTATTTATTTATTTATTTATTTCTGCTCTGAATTATCTATTTCACATAACAGATGTCTACATAAAGTCCACAAGACAAAATAATAACTGAATTTACCCAAATGAACCAGTTCAAAAGTTTACTTACACTTGACTCCTAATACTAAGTGTTGTGACCTCAACTGCAGATAATGAGAGACCCAGTTAAACATAACTGAGAGATGTTGGACCATTGTGATAAACAGTGTTCTCCACTACCATCATCCAGGATCTCATCCTGGAACTCTCAAAATGGTCTCACCAACAAAGTTTATATAAAAAAATGTGATATATATATATATTTTTATTATGTTATTTTTTGTATTTAACTATTTTAGTTTTATTTGAACATACAGTATTACTTAATCTAGGAACTAAAGTCAAAACAACAAAATCTTATCTTTCTATTTTTTTACTGTGGTATTTGTTTACATTATCTTCTTGTGCCAATAGCTATTTGATGAAAGCATTGAAAATTGAGAATACGAAGAAACAGATATTGGATCCACATTTAAAGTGACAAAACTCTAAGATGGAAGCCTAAAAAAAATGCATGAAACAGTAAATACAGTAGCTTTTTTTATATTGATTCTTGTATTTAAGTTTGTGTGAAAGATATAAAGCAACAAAATATTTTCTTTTCATTCAAAACTGATTTTCAATTAAAGTACAGGCAAAGGATAACAAATAAGATAAAATCATCAGTGAGTACATTTCAGTAATTAGTGACAGCTTGATGAGTTATTATTATACATATAATTCACTCATATATATGATTTCATGAGAAATAAAGAGATTTAGATTATTTGTTAAATGTAGTTGTCTTCATTCATGTTCTTGTCCTCTCAGTTCATGCTGTAAGACAGAAACAAATATCAAAATGTATTTTTTTAGTTTAAATCATCTTTAGTGTACACCATTTTCTTTTTCGCTTTCTGTATAAAAGTGCAATGTCGTTCCTTTTGTGATCCAGATTTGGTAAAACGTACCTTAGTAGCAGCAACTGAAGATGACATTATTAAGAGTGGTGTCATCTCCTGGGCCCTGAGGCGATTCCACTTTTGTTTGGATGCCGCAGATCCCAGTTCCACCACAAAGCGAGCTCCAGGAACCCCAGGTACCCCAGGTCATACCACGGCCTTCCAACACAGAGCCCGTGGAGCATTTGAACCTGGAATTTTAAGTTAGAGAAACATTCCCTGTTATCTTTTCAAGTCAAATTGCTTCATCAAGCAAAGCTATGAAAACGTCCCAACTTTGATCTTGTTAATAATTACTAAATTATAATTAAAAAAGTAATAATAATTAAAAAAGCGTTAATCTTATATTACACATCTTATTTTTAAATAATATTGGAAATGTGTTTTTTTGTGTGAGTTACTAATTACCTTATGTTGTTAGCAGTAGTATCATCCAGCCATCCCTGAAAACCCTCTACTCGCAGCTGGAAAGCTTTCAGTACTCCACTGGGGCACCAAATAGGCGATGACCAATACCCCCAGCTGTAAAAAACAATTAATAGTTAAAACCACTACTACTACAACTACTACTACAATAAATAATAATAATAATAATAATAATAATAATAATAATAATAATAATAATAATAATAGGAAGAAGAAGAGGAAGAAGAAGAGGAAGAAGCAGAAGAAGAATTTCTATTATAATGATTGTTGTGTGAAAAACCTGCAAATTAAGAAATAAATAACACAGCTTACATTTTAACGATTTAAATCATATGACATGGTTTTCTATTTTGAACACATTGAATTATGCTCTATCTTATGTAGATCCTGTAGGTCTTGTATCTATGTATATAATATTCAGTACCTATTTTATACCTTGTTTTTGTTTTCTGTTTTTTTCGTGTTTTTTTTTTTTTTTTTTTACCTTCCTACAGCAGATCTGATAGTTGTGAAGCCCCCAACAATACCGGTGGAGCCAATGGGTCTAGAGCAGTGAAGAGCAATTCCATTTAGGGCTGTGTCATCATACCAGATTCCCTGATATGACTGAACCTTAAAAACAAACAAGGAAAGAAATAAACAAAAAAGTATTTTGAAAATTAAAATCAAATGACTTCATCATTTATTTCACAATTATTTCTTACAAATATAGATCATTTTACTTATACCACAAAAAAGCTGTACTTACCTTGAGGCTAAAGCCTGTAGCATAGGTGCCTGTAGGACACCTCTCTGAAATTCCCCATGTTCCCCAGATCTGTCCGTTCATCACAGAGATCAAACTGGGAAACGGCCCGATAATTTTGCTTTGTGTATCATTGACACTTGCACACTCCCCGAAGGAAAGCATGAGCAGAGGCAAAACAAGCACAAGATACATTCTTTTGGATACAGCTGAAACTAAAGTGAAACTGTTATCAGGCAATCAGAATGATTCTCCCTGCAAAAGTGTTCATACTGACAGCAGATGCTTGATTTTATACTCTACCTAGCCAATCAGTGCAAAGTATGACATCAATATAGACTGTAATTATCATATTTTTTTCCCCACTCAAATATTTGGCATTAATCCAAGTTGAAGACAGCCCACAAAAGTTAAAATGGTTTAAGTTGAATAGTAAGGAAAAATTATGTCCATGGTTTCCATGGCTTTAATTAGATTATGTCAATAAAAACAATAAGTAACCAATTGGCTTTAGGTGTGAAAGAGTGTCTGTATAAGTGTGTACATGGTGCCCTGTGAAGGCCTGGCATCCAATAGTTTCTTTCACTACAAATAAATAGATATGCATTTAAATTTTGCAAAAATGTGTGTGTGTGTGTGTGTGTGTGTTATGATTCCAGTTAATTATGTTTATTAGTTACAGATGCAGCATGTGTTGGTTGCCAGCACACAGACTTAATTGTAATGTATTCTGTAAACCTTAAAATCTTGATTACTGCTTGAATTTAGTGAATTATTTAGTCGGAATGTATTTTGTAAAAACTGAAAATTAAAATATGAGATGTAGATTTGAGATGTAATACACACAAGCACGCAAATACATAACAATGTCACTGATTCTTGAATGATGTGAATTTATGTTTGTCTTGATCTTATGAAAGAAACAGAGATGCATTCCATGATAAGCATTATTATTATTATTATTATTATTATTATTATTATTATTATTATTATTAAAGTGCATAATATATGCACTTTAAGAGATTTAAGGAAATAAATCGTAAAAATGTTTACATAATAATTAGAATAAAACAGCAATATATTTTTTGTTGATGTCAGTTTGTTTATGTTTTTAGTTAAAGCCATAGAAAGGCGAGAGGGAAAATATAATTTTGTTTCACTGGGGAATTATTATGTTGGCTTTGTAGAAGCCAACATTCTGTTTTCCTATTTCAGCTTAGACAAAGATTTATATAATTTAATGCGGCCTAGGGCTTTCGAGCCACATGCACCAAATTCGGATATGTTGTAGACCCTGGTCTGAAGTTTGTTGCTATTACTTTTCTAAGCGATCCGAGTACCGGTACTTCTGGTACCGGGTGTCAAAATGGCCTTTTTTCCCCATAGACTCCCATTATAAACTTTGGAGGTTTATAACTCGGCACGCTTTTGAGCTATCTACACCAAACTCGTCCAGCTCCTTTAGGGTGATACTCTGAACAAACTTTTAAGTTGGTGTACCGACTGGCCTTCCGGTTGTGCCGCAGCCTCGCCCTCAATATATGCAAAATCAAAAAACTTAAAGTATTTAATATTTATATAATACAAGAAAGATTTGCCAGAAAGGATAACAAACATGACAAACATCTTTTGTTTCCAGCTCAGGTTCTGTAACATTGTTAAGATGTTTGAGATGAACAAACTAAATAAAAGTAAAACTGAAGTTTCCTTGGTAAGAATTTCCTTGTTCTTCAGATCAATAAATAAACAGTGATGTATAAGATTTAGTTAGTTAGATTTTACAGTTTTTTTTGTTATATTGTACATTGTATGGTAATTTGTGGCCAAATTCAATTTTCTGAAAACTAAATTACCAAAAAAAAAAAAAACCTAAATATTTTACATAAAAAAATAAAATATTCATTCCAAAGACATGTATAGTAAGGTGTAAGTTTGAGTGTGTGTGTGATTTTGCCCTGTGATAGACTGGCAATATGTCCAGAGTTTACCATGCCTTGTGCCCCGAGTCTCCTGGCATAAGTTCCAGGTACTCCTAGCAACTTAAGAAATAAACAAAATTGTAAAGTTTTTTATTAGTAATTTTTTATGTTTACATTGCTGCTGCAGTGTTCTACGTTTCTCTCTTTAGAACAATTAAAGAATACATTGCATATAGGATGACTAGCCACTAGTATATAAGTAAAACCTATATAAGTATTTATAAATAAGTATTTATTTAGAATTTAGGCCAACTTAGGTGAAATACCCCCGTAATGGAAAAATAATGTCCTTAAGAAAAACATTTTTAATTAATATTTTGACTATGGACCAATGGAACAGTTTAATTTCATTCATTTTGTTAATTTTCACTTGTAACATCTCTTAATCCAACAAATTAGTTTACTTTCCACCCATATTTTTATGCATACTGTGACGATATGTAACGCTAAGTGAAGATGCCGGTGCTGATATAACACTTAGTGATGTTTCAAATGATGTAAATGATGTAATTTAGCACAGGTAAAAAAAAAACAGAATTAATTCAAATAGTTTAGGCTCCAAATTGCGTGAGAACAATAATCCTAGTTTATTTCCTTGTTACTATGGTTGTTAAATAAAATGTGGCGGAGAGCTGACACTCCCTTATTTGGTACCCTGGTCTGAAGTTTGTTGCTATTACTTTTCTAAGCGATCCGAGTACCGGTACTTCCGGTACCGGGTCTCAAAATGGCCTTTTTTCCCCATAGACTCCCATTATAAACTTTGGAGGTTTATAACTCGGCACGCTTTTGAACTATCTACACCAAACTCGTCCAGCTCCTTTAGGGTGATACTCTGAACAAACTTTTAAGTTGGTGTACCGACTGGCCTTCCGGTTGTGCCGCAGCCTCGCCCTCAATATATGCAAAATCAAAAAACTTTTTACAACATGGACATGTGACATATCAAAACACTCACAATAATGAGGGGAACTTCCTCAAGTGCATTCTGATGACGTCACGTGATGTTACGTGAAAATT
Source organism: Tachysurus vachellii (assembly GCF_030014155.1). Classification (NCBI taxonomy): domain Eukaryota; kingdom Metazoa; phylum Chordata; class Actinopteri; order Siluriformes; family Bagridae; genus Tachysurus; species Tachysurus vachellii. The sequence goes on along the minus strand of NC_083476.1, from coordinate 5,961,984 downwards.
AAAAATTAGCACAACATGAACATGTGACATATCAAAAGGGGAACTTCCTCAGGAGTATTTGGATGACGTTACATGCTCGTCTCCACTTGCCTCCAAATGTTTTGGCACCCTATCTTTCTGTCCACTTGCCTCCAAAAGTAACACTGACCCTTATGTGCACTCGCCTGCAAAAAGCACTGGCCTTTGCGAATACTTACCTCGTCAAAGCCAACATCAAAGTTTGTCGCGACGAACTTTACAAATCTAGTTTAATTGTTGCTATCGCTTCCGGGGGGGCACACGAGGTAGAAGAGACGCACGAGGTACGCGGTAGTAATGTCCATACAATTTGCACTTGTAAGAAGTGTTAAGTTATATTGCTGTTTTTTGTTTAAAGAAGAAGCTGTTAACCCTCAAGTTTATTCCTCTTGAGTTAGAGAGCCCAATGAGGTATGTGTTTGTTGTTAATTGCTTTATTTATAATCAGCCAATTTAAGTGTATTTTCTTACTTGTTGAATGTGCACTTTATTTAAGTTATGTATGTCCTTCCATAGTTCTGACGGTATTTGGGCATTTTCGCATCTTTGGAATTTCGACACTATCGGCATTATTGGCATTATTGGAGCATAAGGCTACAAGACATGTTGAAGACTTGTCCAAAATAAATGTCTGTTAAAAACCAAGAACGACCTGAGCCTTTTATTCAACTCGAGGGGAGTAACAATTATTATTATTATTATTAAATAATTACATAAGTACACAATCATATACAACATATTTTCATTCAATATGTGAGATGGTTATATTATTTCTTTTCAACAGTTTTTAACTATCCTGTATATATTGTATTTAATATTTATATAATACAAGAAAGATTTGCCAGAAAGGATAACAAACATGACAAACAACTTTTGTTTCCAGCTCAGGCTCTGTAACATTGTTAAGATGTTTGAGATGAACAAACTAAATAAAAGTAAAACTGAAGTTTCCTTGGTAAGAATTTCCTTGTTCTTCAGATCAATAAATAAACAGTGATGTATAAGATTTAGTTAGTTAGATTTTACAGTTTTTTTGTTATATTGTACATTGTATGGTATTTTGTGGCCAAATCCAATTAAATTTTCTGAAAACTAAATTACCAAAAAAAAAAAAAAACTAAATATTTTACATAAAAAAATAAAATATTCAATCCAAAGACATGTATAGTAAGGTGTAAGTTTGAGTGTGTGTGTGATTTTGCCCTGTGATAGATTGGCAATATGTCCAGAGTTTACCATGCCTTGTGCCCCGAGTCTCCTGGCATAAGTTCCAGGTACTCCTAGCAACTTAAGAAATAAACAAAATTGTAAAGTTTTTTATTAGTAATTTTTTATGTTTACATTGCTGCTGCAGTGTTCTACGTTTCTCTCTTTAGAACAATTAAAGAATACATTGCATATAGGATGACTAGCCACTAGTATATAAGTAAAACCTATATAAGTATTTATAAATAAGTATTTATTTAGAATTTAGGCCAACTTAGGTGAAATACCCCCGTAATGGAAAAATAATGTCCTTAAGAAAAACATTTTTAATTAATATTTTGACTATGGACCAATGGAACAGTTTAATTTCATTCATTTTGTTAATTTTCACTTGTAACATCTCTTAATCCAACAAATTAGTTTACTTTCCACCCATATTTTTATGCATACTGTGACGATATGTAACGCTAAGTGAAGATGCCGGTGCTGATATAACACTTAGTGATGTTTCAAATGATGTAAATGATGTAATTTAGCACAGGTAAAAAAAAAACAGAATTAATTCAAATAGTTTAGGCTCCAAATTGCGTGAGAACAATAATCCTAGTTTATTTCCTTGTTACTATGGTTGTTAAATAAAATGTGGCGGAGAGCTGACACTCCCTTATTTGGTACCCTGGTCTGAAGTTTGTTGCTATTACTTTTCTAAGCGATCCGAGTACCGGTACTTCCGGTACCGGGTCTCAAAATGGCCTTTTTTCCCCATAGACTCCCATTATAAACTTTGGAGGTTTATAACTCGGCACGCTTTTGAACTATCTACACCAAACTCGTCCAGCTCCTTTAGGGTGATACTCTGAACGAACTTTTAAGTTGGTGTACCGACTGGCCTTCCGGTTGTGCCGCAGCCCCGCCCCCAATATATGCAAAATCAAAAAACTTTTTACAACATGGACATGTGACATATCAAAACACTCACAATAATGAGGGGAACTTCCTCAAGTGCATTCTGATGACGTCACGTGATGTTACGTGAAAATTAAAAATTAGCACAACATGAACATGTGACATATCAAAAGGGGAACTTCCTCAGGAGTATTTGGATGACGTTACATGCTCGTCTCCACTTGCCTCCAAATGTTTTGGCACCCTATCTTTCTGTCCACTTGCCTCCAAAAGTAACACTGACCCTTATGTGCACTCGCCTCCAAAAAGCACTGGCCTTTGCGAATACTTACCTCGTCAAAGCCAACATCAAAGTTTGTCGCGACGAACTTTACAAATCTAGTTTAATTGTTGCTATCGCTTCCGGGGGGGCACACGAGGTAGAAGAGACGCACGAGGTACGCGGTAGTAATGTCCATACAATTTGCACTTGTAAGAAGTGTTAAGTTATATTGCTGTTTTTTGTTTAAAGAAGAAGCTGTTAACCCTCAAGTTTATTCCTCTTGAGTTAGAGAGCCCAATGAGGTATGTGTTTGTTGTTAATTGCTTTATTTATAATCAGCCAATTTAAGTGTATTTTCTTACTTGTTGAATGTGCACTTTATTTAAGTTATGTATGTCCTTCCATAGTTCTGACGGTATTTGGGCATTTTCGCATCTTTGGAATTTCGACACTATCGGCATTATTGGCATTATTGGAGCATAAGGCTACAAGACATGTTGAAGACTTGTCCAAAATAAATGTCTGTTAAAAACCAAGAACGACCTGAGCCTTTTATTCAACTCGAGGGGAGTAACAATTATTATTATTATTATTAAATAATTACAAAAGTACACAATCATATACAACATATTTTCATTCAATATGTGAGATGGATATATTATTTCTTTTCAACAGTTTTTAACTATCCTGTATATATTGTATTTAATATTTATATAATACAAGAAAGATTTGCCAGAAAGGATAACAAACATGACAAACATCTTTTGTTTCCAGCTCAGGCTCTGTAACATTGTTAAGATGTTTGAGATGAACAAACTAAATAAAAGTAAAACTGAAGTTTCCTTGGTAAGAATTTCCTTGTTCTTCAGATCAATAAATAAACAGTGATGTATAAGATTTAGTTAGTTAGATTTTACAGTTTTTTGTTATATTGTACATTGTATGGTAATTTGTGGCCAAATTCAATTCAATTTTCTGAAAACTAAATTACCAAAAAAAAAAAAAACCTAAATATTTTACATAAAAAAATAAAATATTCAATCCAAAGACATGTATAGTAAGGTGTAAGTTTGAGTGTGTGTGTGATTTTGCCCTGTGATAGACTGGCAATATGTCCAGAGTTTACCATGCCTTGTGCCCCGAGTCTCCTGGCATAAGTTCCAGGTACTCCTAGCAACTTAAGAAATAAACAAAATTGTAAAGTTTTTTATTAGTAATTTTTTATGTTTACATTGCTGCTGCAGTGTTCTACGTTTCTCTCTTTAGAACAATTAAAGAATACATTGCATATAGGATGACTAGCCACTAGTATATAAGTAAAACCTATATAAGTATTTATAAATAAGTATTTATTTAGAATTTAGGCCAACTTAGGTGAAATACCCCCATAATGGAAAAATAATGTCCTTAAGAAAAACATTTTTAATTAATATTTTGACTATGGACCAATGGAACAGTTTAATTTCATTCATTTTGTTAATTTTCACTTGTAACATCTCTTAATCCAACAAATTAGTTTACTTTCCACCCATATTTTTATGCATACTGTGACGATATGTAACGCTAAGTGAAGATGCCGGTGCTGATATAACACTTAGTGATGTTTCAAATGATGTAAATGATGTAATTTAGCACAGGTAAAAAAAATACCAGAATTAATTCAAGTAGTTTAGGCTCCAAATTGCGTGAGAACAATAATCCTAGTTTAATTCCTTGTTACTATGGTTGTTAAATAAAATGTGGTGGAGAGCTGACACTCCCTTATTTGACACAGTGGATTCCAGAAAGAGATAATAAAAAAAAACAAGTTAAAGGGAAACATGTTTTTCATGCTTTTGGTAGTAAGATTGTACCTGCCCATGATCTTAGCTAATGAACTATTTCCTTATAAATAGTAGATAAACAAACTTGTTGGCATTTTAAAGCACCACATTTCTAACAGCATTATGAGGAAACTGAAACTAAAATTCCATTCATTTTTGGAATACATTCATAATTGCTGTCATTGCTATTATCTGGAAGATAATAATGTCTAATTAGTTAGTGTGATATATATATTTAAGTAGCCTAGTAGTTGTATCAACATCTGCAAGCGATCAATACCTGGCTGTTAAATTAAATAAATTCAGTACAATTCAAAAACTTTTTGACAATATTTATTGTCACGTAACATAGAACTGAACATATGTATGATTGTGGATATGTATAACGTCCTCTCATTAAATAAATAAAAGTAGGGCTACATTTCAAAATAAGATAAAAATAAATAAAATGTGAAAATTGTGTATTTTTTAGATGTGTATCATCTAAATACCAACTAAGAAAAACAATATTTTGGAATAATTGAACCTACACAATATTAGGCAGGTAGTTTTAATGTTCTGCCTGAGAAGTGAAGATTAATTCCCAGAAAAGCTCTGAGCAACAAACACAAACTTGTTTGCATAAGGAACTGTATTCTTTCCGCAATCTTTGACACATTGAGAACCACATGTCTGACAACATTTTTGAGAAAGTGAGTAATGGAGAAATTAGATTTTGTTTAACTTCCCAATTCTGCAAACAAACCTGCACTTCCATAATTGAAACAAAACCGTATGCTCATACCTATAAGCATATAAGCATACAGTATATACCTCTAACCTTATGCCTAACCATAACCCTCTTATCTAATGAATTATTTACCATTATATAAACAAATTAGTTTGCATTTTAAAGCAACACATTTTTGTCAGCATTGCTAATTGACGAAAGCATTGAAAAAACAAAAAAAATACGAAGAAACAGATCCACGTTTGATGAGTTATTTTTTTAGTTTTTGTCTCCTCACACACTGTACATTTGCAGAACGTACACAATATTAGCAGGTGGTTTAATGTTATGACTGATCAGTGTATGTCAATTCCCAGAAATGCCCTGAGCAAACTTGTTTGCATAATGAGCTGTAGTTCTTTCCGCAATCTTTGACACATTGTTTGGAAATTTGAAGAATTTCTGCGGTCATTTAAAGAATTTCTGACAGCATTTTGGTAAACTGAAACTCAAAGTCCATTCCTTCAAATGTTATCAAACTTGGACAATTGTATTCTATGACTGCAAGAAGGTCTTAGCAACAGAAACCTGCATAAGATTTTTTTAACCTTAAAATGACCTAGAAGTTGATTAACCATGTCCTGTATATTGGTCAGGCTCTGCTGTTTTCTCTACCGACCTAAACATTGTAGCAGAAAATTAAAAAAATGAATGGAAAGTTTTAACATGAAACATTACATGCATGATCGAGATGCAGTGATTAGTGGTAACCGAAAACTAAATTTTTCCAGTGAACATGAATGAAGCATGTTGTGTTTGTCGATGTCAGAAAACGGGGGTAAATAAGAAAACTACAATCACGTGGAAAACAATAGGGAGACAAGGCAACGAACACTATACTGGCACCCTTGAGTCCTGGCATTCATGTGGGTGTTACTTTGACACCTAGCACAAATCTAAACCTTGTTGCAGGGAAATTAAAAGTCAAAGTCTATTCCTAGAAATGTAGTCAGACTTATTTGTTTAGAGAGCTGTAGTGTGGTTTAGGAAACAGCAAGCTTAATAAAATAAAAATTAGCAGCTAATGTATCCATTTTAAAATGAATTCATTCTTAATTCATTCTTTTCATTACCTGATGTTATGTTATGTAAAAAACAAAACTATTTTATTTCACTTTCAATTTCTCTATCAGGAAAAAGGAAATTCAAAACAACATTTTCTTTTCATGTTATCTTTCTATTGTTACTGTGGTATTTGTTTACATTATCTTCTTGTGTCAATAATTGTGGAGAGCAAAGAAAAGAAAAGAATATAAAGAAGCACAGACTTTTATGAGTTTATTTTTTAGTTTTTGTCTCATCACACACTGGTTTGAGCATATTACAGAAGAACATCTGAAGAAAACAATGAACAGAATTTATAGTAGCATCTGCAAATATCTGAAGATACAAGATGAGAGATAAGAAAAAACTTTAACTGCCTTTCCAGTCACCAGATTTCAACCCAGTTAAACATCTTTGAAAGATTTTTCAGCAATGTGATAAACAGTGTTCTCCACCACTATCATCAAAATACCAACTTAAATACTATAAAACCCTTTGAAATAATGGTGTGTATCCCTTCACTATAGGTCCAGATGCTTGTAGAATGTCAGCAAACACACACAAATTATTCGCAGCAGTAGAGCCGCACATCATTCAATGCTGTATCGTCTCCCACACCTTTTGGTTCCTCCACCATTGTCTGGATTCCACAGATGCCAGTTCCTGTACAGGAGTCACTCCATGAACCCCAGTCACCCCAAGACATTCCTGCCCCTTTAATTTCCGCATCGTTTTCACTGCATTTAAACCTGGTAAATATTAAACATAATATTTGTATAATAGTTGTATGTATATTTTATATGGAATTAAATATTATTGTGAAAAGTTAGAAGTGTGATTACGTGCAATTGGTTGTGGAAATCTTAATAATGTCACATGCAGGTCATTTGTTAATTGGAAAAATGTCAGCACTTTTTTATCTGCTCCTTTTAGTACCGTTCAGTAAAGTTTATGATATACATCCTCCCCTTCCATTAGAAAACAAACAGCATTTAATGTTGTTCTCATGCAAATTTGATGAGGTTGCATAAATGTGTATGCTAAAATGATTGTATAATATAGATATCATGTGATTACTTGATATTATTTGCTGCTGTATCGTCCCACGCGGTTCCTTGGTAAGGTTCCACACGCAGCTGAAAACTTTTTAACATTCCCGAGTTACACCATTGAATATCTGTCCATTTACCCCAGCTGGAAAAATAAAACACAAACATGAACAATGTTCCTGTTTTACAGTATTTGTTTGTTAAACTCTGTAAATTTCAATCAAGCCAAGCGATTTGTAATGATATTTGTAATGTTGTGAAAATGTGAAAAATAGCCATCATGATACCAATGCTATCTAAAGCATTAATGGCTCAGCCAACATCACCTGTGTCATCATCATAAAGTGCCTCGATTAACACCAGTATGCAAAACATAGGGACAGCGGTCTACACACCACCTGTAATGAGTCTGTCTGTGTTTCTGTCCTGTTTCTGTCTGCTGTCTTTCCCGGTTGTTAATTGTTTGCTCCGCCCACTCTTTGGTTTCCATGGACATTAATTGTACTCATTCATCTCCTCAGGTGTGTTGTCTTTGTCTCTGATCGTTTTTGCATGTTGGATGTTGGTGTGCCTGTTCCTGTTTCCTGTTAGCCCTGTTTGCTGCCTTGTTCTGTCTGCCTGTCTGTTCAGCTGTTTTTTGTGTTTTGGATGAGTAAAACTTTAAAATCTGCATTTGGATCCTCACTCGCCTTTGTCCTGCATCGTAACACCACCATTACTGAATAATCAGAAGTAAACTGATCGTCATGCTCTGTAACAGACCAGCCTGTCTCTATAAATCAAATTAAACATGATATAGAGTGTCAAGATTCCATGTTTCCATCATGGAATGTTTCTTCATGTCAGAAGACCTGTAAAGTGAAAGTGAAAGAGACGTGACATACGGCTATGTATGGTGACCTATACTCAGAATTCATTCTCTGCATTTAACCCATCCAAAGTGCACACACACAGCAGTAAACACACACACACCGTGAACACACACCCGGAGCAGTGGGCAGCCATTTATGCTGCGGCGCCCGGGGAGCAGTTGTGGGGGTTCGGTGCCTTGCTCAAGGGCACCTCAGTCGTGGCCGGCCAGAGACTCGAACCCACAACCTTAGGGTTAGGAGTCAGACTCTCTAACCATTAGGCCACGACTGCCCCAGTCAGTCAGTCAGTGGACAGTTAGTGCAATAGCAATGTTTAAAGGTGGCACAGAAGCTTCTCCTCTTTATAAGGAAACCTCAAAAGTAAACCTCAGCAAGGACCTGTTTGTCACCTCCTATCTTTACAGTATGAAGTATTCTAAGGTACAGCATTTCAATATGAAACACCAGCTGCGCTGCCATAGAAGGAGTTGCATGCAATGCTTCTGGCTCTTGGGACATCTACAACACAATCTTCAGAACCTCCACCTTCCTTGTACACATTGAGGTGCACAGATTTTGTCAGCATATGTGTCCATATTGCCGCCATAGCAGCACAGTCTTTCGGGTTGGCAGCCATCATGGGATTAGTGCTTCCAGGTTGGCAGCCATTTTATGCACCTTCAGCACTATAAAAGGACATCAACCACACTTCCTCCTCACCAGATGGTCTCCTCAGTTTGCTCTGTTGTAGTCATCCAGCCTTTTTCTCTGTTTTGCTCTTCCATTTTTGATTCTGTTTGTTCCATTTTTTGCTTCTGACTGCTCTTTGATATCCTGTTTGCCTGACTGCCTGACATTAGGACCATGTTTGACCATTCTCCTGCCTGTTTCCTTGGACATTATTTGGATTGTTGTTACTACTGTGACTGTGATTTTGCTGAGCTTTTATTTAAAACCATTGACACTAGTACTCTGACGCCTCGCATTTTGGTCCATCCCCCGTCATACTGACAGTCTTAAAGTGAAATAGGCCAATCATTTAATCAGTATGAGATTAGATTCATACCACATTTAGCCACATACCAGTGGCACTACCACTATGGCAATGTTTTCAGTTGTTGGTCTTTTTAGGGAACATTGTGAAAGCCAGATATCACAAATCCTTTGGACAAGTTCTAGCCGCCACAGAATTTTGCAACTAGAGTCCTGCTTGTGGCAGTGATAGTACCTTTGGACATGTTTTTTTTTACACTTTTTAGTCTTCTAAAAGGAGACAGTAACAGTCAGTCATCAGGATGGAATGCGATTCATTTAGTAGTAAGATCGGACACATTTTCACTTGTTGGTCATTTTCAGACAACACAGAAACAGTCAGACATATTCGTAATAATCGAATGTGGTGTATAAGCTACTTTCACCCCAAAAGCTTTTCTTATCAGTCCATGCATGAGACCAACTCATCTACTAATATCTATGTTGAAACTGCACAAAATTCAGCAACTAGTGTCCTACTTGTGGCCTCATGATGGTATCAGGACATCAGCACCATGGACAGTGCTGCTCTTTGGGCCTCATAAACAAATTACGGTACCTTTCAGACAGGAACAAAGAGCTACCATCTTCCACAATCCACCAATACCTTGTTTTGGGCTCTATCCCTTGTGCTGGAGTACATCAATACCTATCCTTATGAACAAGTGCATTTTTGTTAGCAAAAGTTTGAGATTTGACAAAAAACCCATCATATATGTCTTTGGCCTGAAATGATCTTATGACTGCTCAAAGCCATGAAAGCAAATTTTTTTAAATCAGTTGGCTGATTTTGCAATATTCCATGAAGGCCAGCTATCTTTCAGATGAAGGCATTAACACTAGCCAACTGTTCACCTGTTATGGAGGACCATGGTCTATGGTGGACATGCCACCCAATGAGGAGCATCTCCTTCTCAGGGACAAGTATGCATTTCAGGATGTGCACACTCTCCAGATACTATAAACTTATCAAGAACTCTATCATTGTAGCGGTCCTTTCTGAACACCTTTTAAAATCATTTCTTAAATAAATTTATTAGACTAATTATGTATATAATAGTGGTTATATGGCAACAGACAATCTTGTGTAATTCCATTGATAGGAACTTTATAATAAAGTAAGGGTAAGAGGCCAGATACTACAGAATGACATTGTCTCAGGGAAAATACGAAATAAAATGGGATTTAAAACACATACCTTCCAGTATCAGATTGTACTGTGGCATAGTCAGTGTATGGTCCTGATCCTTTAAGTGAGTTAACACAATGAAGACGGATTCCATTTAGTGCAGTGTTATCACCAATTAGCAAAGATTCCCAGTAACCTGCAACCTAAAAAACAATATTCTGTTGTCACTGCAGCCCTTATCAACAGTATCAGAAGCAAATGAATGCATGTATGAATTCTTCTATAGTACATAATTGACATACAGAAAAACAGTTCACTTCACTAACTAGTGGTTATATTGTATATGGTAAATAGTAAGAATAGTATTTTTTCATTAAAGCTGCCTGCTACCCAGGGGGGGCACGGTGGCTTAGTGGTTAGCACGTTCGCCTCACACCTCCAGGGTCGGGGTTCAATTCCCACCTCTGCCTTGTGTGTGTGGAGTTTGCATGTTCTCCCCGTGCCTCGGGGGTTTCCTCCGGGTACTCCGGTTTCCTCCCCCGGTCCAAAGACATGCATGTTAGGTTGATTGGCATCTCTGGAAAAATTGTCCATAGTGTGTGATTGCGTGAGTGAATGAGAGTGTGTGTGTGCCCTGCGATGGGTTGGCACTCCGTCCAGGGTGTATCCTGCCTTGATGCCCGATGACGCCTGAGATAGGCACAGGCTCCCCGTGACCCGAGGTAGTTCGGATAAGCGGTAGAAAATGAATGAATGAATGAATGCCTGCTACCCACTAAAGCTGTATTTCTACAGACTTTTAGCAGCTTGACTCTGTTGATTCCTAATTTCATAGGACTATCAAAACTGTAATAAATAAATATTAATTGACCAACAGCAACAGTTTGTTTCTATGTATCAATTGTGACAAAATGGAACGTAATGGAAAAAAATGGAAATTAGCTTGGAGAGCTCTTTGATAAAGAAACATGTTTATTTCCCTTAAAACAAAACAGAATACTCACCTTTAGACTAAAGCCTGCAGCGTAGTATCCCATTGGACACATTTCTTTAAGACCCCAGGTGCCCCAGCGTTGTCCATTATCCACAATTAACAGTGATTTAAAGGGTCTGTCAGCGGTCCGCTGAGCTCTTTTACCCTTTACATGGCATCCAAATAATGCCAGAAAAACAATCAGTGTACAACAAACTAGCCTAAGCATTGTTGCAGCCTTGGTTGATAGCACTTTCTCCTTCTACTGGTGTTCTATCTTTGCAGGTTAAAGATGTTCTAGCCCAGGCTTTGGTCAAAAAATATTTTGTCTATTGATTTTTCTAGTTTTTTTAAAACCTTGATTGAGCACACAGTTCAGAAACAAAGACTTTGATCCTAAACCATAATCCCCAAAAAGATATATCAAGCATCGCGTTAGTTCATGCAGGCCACGTCGTCAAGCATGTGTCCACGACGCGCACCAATCCGGTTACGACATCCATATTATCTGACCATTTAAATTCCCAATCATCGAGCTGCTTTCTAGCGCATCGCTGCTGCTGCGATTTAAACTCCCTCCTCTAACCCCGACCCCACCTATCCGGAGCCCGTTGTTCGTTGTACCAGTTTGTTATAAATCTCTCTCTCTCTCTCTCTCTCTCTCTCTCTCTCTCTCTCTCTCGCTATTTATTTATTTATTTATTTATTTATTTCCCCCCCCCCAAAACATGTAAGCGAGCATATCTAATACTATGCATCAGGGGCGGTTCTAAGATTTCATCTTTAGGGGGTTTAGCCCTCAGTGACAATTTAAAAGAAGAGTTTTATATTATATATTATATGACTACATAGTAAGCCAAAAGTTATTAGGTATTATTTAAAATGGCAAAAGTGGACACCAAAATCTTATGCATGATGTAATGATGCCAGTCTTGAATCACATCAGTTCATGTATGTGTGCATTCTCTACGAACAGTGTGTCTAATGAATGCAGTCATTAATAAAAAAAAAATATTCACAAGACAAAGACCAAATCAATAAATGTTATTTTTATTTAGTATTTAATTACTTGTTTGCATTAATATTTTGTTTGTGCTATTAACTCTGGTAATAAGAACAGTGAAATTTCACTGTTTTTGGTTGCCGTCTTTGCGGTTTTCCGCCGATTAACGTTATAGATAAATGCCTCCAGCTCTTACAGTACTAACGTGCACGCTGCGCGTGCCTGTGCTTCTCCGCTGCGCGTGCCTGTGCTTCTCTCTGTCCATCCATGCGCACGGGCGGGCGCGTGGATTTTTGCCCAGAACAGAACCATACAGCCAACACTAACTGGATGCATATACTCTAATAAATTCTCATTTGACAAAGTGGTCCTGACTGAACTAGTGTTAAACCAAATGCTATGAATCTTTACTTAAGAATAAATTATTTATTTGTGCCATTTTTTTTTGCTGTGTGTTGATTAGACCTAATTAACCTAGCTAACAGTAGTAACAGTAGTTACTCACATGGAATAAATATACTCCTTAAAACATTAAATAATTTCTCCAAAATAGTTGGGTTTACTTAATAACATCTCATAACGTAACAGTTGCATTCATAATGTATTTATGGTTATAATAAAGGAGTTCATATGGTGCTTTCAGTGTAAATCATTGTCATTTGTAAACACAGATAAAAAATCAACACACTTTTGATAAGCATGTGTGTATATTACAATTGTTATATGATTATCTAGAAAGTGTTTAGTTCATTTGCTGGGCTTTGACAAAACTAGAAGAGACAAGTAAAGATAAAAAAGTAACAGTGATTTATTAGAAAAAATCTGATGAGACAAACAGTACAAAAACAGCAGGCGGAGGAAAACTTCAGAGATCAATAACCAATGGATGAGATTAAACATTAAACTCGTGTAAACAGCCCAGAAGGCAAACAAGATGTAGAAACCAACTAAAACTACAGTAAATAAAGTGAATGAATACATAGCAGGTGAAATGTGGCTGTAGTTTGACATGAGCAGGGGTGAAGGCTTGGTTATAGACTGGGTATTCTGGGAGTTGGAGCTCCTAGAGATCAGAGTGTTTGTAAGATCAATCTTGTAACTCACTCTTGTAATTTTTTTTCACTTCCTGACAGTGGTTACATACACTAGATTAACTGTGTTACATTTACATTATATCACAGTAAAAAAAAAAAAAAATACATTTTTATTTTTTTTTTGCTGATCCCAACTTGTTAGGAAGCTGGGGTCGTTGGAGTGACCGCAATAAAAGGATAAATTTAATAAATTTATTAATGATCATTATTGTTTGTTATTTTCATAACTATCACTGAGCAAATGCTACCCACTTATTTATATTTCATAAAATTGAATCACTCACAGGATGAGAATCCACTGCAAATGGTAATAATGATGTTATCCTGTAATTCAAAAGCAGAACATCAGATTTTTGGAAACTATGAGAGTCTTGTTAAATAAAGACAAGTCATCATAAGGCACTGCAGTAAAAGTAATATAAATAAACTAATAATTATAATGATATCAGGCACAATGTGACTGACATATAGAAACATTTAGTTTGATATTCCTGAGGAGATCATCAGACTTCTGTGCTAGACTCCACCCTCCTTCCATTCTAAAGACCGTCTGTCATTCATGTCATCCACAAGGTTTTTCAATCTTCCAAGGTGGTGCAGCGCTCTAAAAACAAAATCCAAACATCAACACATATAAGAGCTGATAAAAAAGGATAATGTGTGAAATAAGGAATAAAACTGTTACAGATAATAACCATAATCAAGCGTTCAAGAGCTCTAATGTATAATGTAGATTGAACATTATGTAATGTTTAACTGACCTTTTTAACGATTGTCCACCAGGAATTAAATCATAATCTTCAATGTCTGGTTGGGGAACCTGGAAAAAACAGACAGAGTCTGATGTATATTTCTCAACAAAAGGGCTCTACACATTTCTTTTCAAGAAATACACCTCTACACATTTGTTTTCCTTTCAGGAAAATCTGAAAAAAGACCAAAAGTGAAATATATTTAATTAAAATGGTAACACGTGCATGTTGTGTTATAACATGAAGTATAAGCAATCATATAATCGTATTGGGGCAATGGTGGCTCAAGTGGTTAACGCTCTGGGTTGTTAAACAAGGTTTAAGCCTCAGCACTGCCAAGCTGCCACTGTTGGGCCCTTGAGCAAGGCCCTTAACCCTCACTGCTCCAGAGGCGCTGTATCATGGAAGACCCTGCACTCTGACCCCAACCGCCAAAGTTGGGATATGCAGAAAGAATTTCACTGTAATGTGCTGTAAAGTATATGTGATAAAATAAAAGCTATAGACTTCTACTTCTTCCTCTATAATGAATTCAGCTACTGAAGTGTTAACGCTCAGTGAAGGTCCAAAGCCTAGATAAATTGGGAGGGTTGTGTCACGAATGACACTGGGCGTAAAACCTGCACCAAAATCTAATATGCAGACCATTTATACCCTGAACAGGGAGCAGCTGAAAGACCAACAACATTTCATCAGTTTTTAAAAACTCACTAATATATTGACTTTTCTCTACCTTATCATTGTCTTGGTTCTCTGTCTGTATTAGTGGATTTGAAACAGGTCTGATTGTAATGTCTTCTATTTCATCTTTTTGTTGTGTTACTTTCTGCTCCACAGCCTGGAGGCTAAACAGCATCTGTTTTAGGGCTTCGACTGGACCAGGGTGTTTCCTGCTGCTGTAACCGGAAGAGAACGAACCTAAAGACTGAGAGACACATTAGAAAAAAGAAAATTGAGTATGTTTTATGATTATAAAAGATCATTAGCTTTGAAAATGCTGACTTAAGAATCTATATCTGTTGCATCCAAACTATTTTAACAAGCCTTTCTTAACTATTATACCCTTTGGTTGAATTACGTTATCAGGTAGATTAAAGTTTGTTAGAGAGCAACAGTGTCGCCTTCAGAAGCAAAACTTTGACAAAGGGTATTGTCTAATTCAAGTGCCATGAAAAAGCAGATGAAGCTGTTTACACGTGTAAGCAACACACTGTTTCATTACTTTTTCTCTGAGTGGAATTTTGCTACTTTATTCTACTTACTAAGAAGCTGATATGATTCTGTAAAGTTTCTTATTCTCAAAACTTGTTTTGAAAGTGCACAATTATTTGACACATATGACAGGTCTCCTTCTTACCTAAGGAAATAAACAGGGTTATGAATTTTTTTTTTTACCTTCTCTTTTGTATCCGTCTGAAATTCACCAGCAGGTATTTGATCATCAGTGCAGCCTACTGGTACTGGAGACTTACTGCAAGATGAAAAAGCAATTAACTGGTATACATTTATGGATAAACAGATCAGGTTATAAATGTGGAGCTAGGTATGGTGTTTTTCAGTGACAATGAAATACTATCTGTATATGTGATATTGTCTGTTTTTTACTTTTATAGGTTACCAGAGTTTATGCTAGATCATTATGTCTGGATGTTTGCATTTCACTACATTCAGCATAGACCCTTATCCAGAGAGCTTTACATGTTACATGATTACTCTAAGGAGTGTTAATATAGATGCTGCTAGTATATATAGCACAATAGATTATGAATATATAAATTAATGTACAATGTCACTGGAGGATTTTCCCATGAGCGCTCAGCCTCTAAAAGTTCCTCTGTGGTTCCTGGACTGTCATGATGCTCTTTATCTGAACCATAGAAACCTAAAGATGGGGACTTCAGCACATCCTCAGCCCTTTGAATAAGTGAGCCGATCTTATCGCCTGAGAAGAGGCACAGAGAAGCTTTAATTATAAGAAGAAAAAACAGAAATTAACAAATAGTTATTAGTAATAAAAATGTCAGCATCACAGACCTCTAAATGGCTTCGTATTATCACCAGTTTGTTCGATGAGGTTCTCTTGACCATTCAGTTCCTCATGACTATCAAAAGTTTTCCGCTCCAGCTTGTTGACCCACGCCGGAACATTCCGAGATCTAACATTACAGTCATATTCCTCCAACCAGGCTGGGTACTTCAGATCAGGAATGCTAGTCAAACCAGAAAACTCCATCTCTGACTTGTGACTGGTCATCCATCTTGGAAGGTGATGGGATGAAGAGCCGTGCGTAATTGTTTTTGTGGACATAAAAGAGTCAGAGTGTAGAGATGCATGATTCAGCTTCAAATTTCCAATCTGTAAATCATCCACACATAGAGTTCTGGATGCAGAACTATTTGAGGACTTATTTGGGCCTTCGGCTGGCCTGGGTCGAGACCAAACACTCGAGCTAGCGCTGATCCCTAGCCTGGAACTTTCTAATCGGGAGAGAAAAGCTGACGTGCGGGTCACAGGAAGAGAACCGTCAACAGGAAGTAGCAGCAGATCATCGGTGGTCATGCTGAGGTGGTCTGATTCTCTGCGTTTTGAAGCTGTGGGAAGCTTCAGGAAGTCCAACTCTTGGTCTGTAAGGCTTTCTTTTAGCACTGTGAACCAAACAAGAGAACATTAGAGTAGCAGTGTTACTCATATACATATATAGCTTCTTTCATTTGAAACAGTAGTAGTCCGAGCTACTGTACAAAGTTTTCTGACGACAAACATTAATGATCAACAAAAGATTCAGGTTAAATTACCTCTAGCTCATCTAAATATTTACATATAAATGATTTGAACAATGTGGGTCATTCTGAAACATATTAACAAATGAACAAACAAGGCTGTTGTTTATTGGACAGATTTCTAGACCTTTTCACCTTTTTTTCTGATTGATTTAGTGATATCAGATTAACCTAAGTACCAATCAGAGTCCATTTGCTTACATAAGCTGTGCCTTTAACTGACTTTTTCCTTCTCTCTCAGCCTCGTTTTAGCATTTGATATACATGGTTAGTTCATGTGTGCTGATAGTTAGTATATGTACCTCAATAATTTGTAAGCCATGATAAGAATGAGAATTTAGCAGAGTCGTTGGACGTTGTTTGATGTAATCTTGCTTATGTAACAAGTACTGTAAAAATGTATGAACTTACAAAACCCTATAGTTTCCGACAACAATTTTTAATGTTTGTGTTACCGAGCTTCACTGACAAACCTCATGATACTAAACGCTCCTGATCCTAAAGGATTAACAGGAATGTTGCCATTAGGACTGTAAAAAAAATTCTTTATCCTAAAGTGCACACTACTTATACACATACATTTATCATGAATAATTTATTATGAATTTAATTATAATATTTTTATAATTATAATTTATCATGCTAATGTAGAGCACTATTGGTTATGAATGTTTTGTCACCGACTTTTTCTTATCAAATATAACAACAAATCACAAAATCAACCTAATGCATTTCACAAGGCCCTCCAAATACATCTTAACACACTCTAAACTATGGTTTTTTATAAGATTCAATAATCAACTCCACCATCTCTGTTTCTGTATCCTGTGCGCAGCACATGAGGTGTGATCTGTTCCTTAGGAAGCTCCAGCTCCCCCACCGAGGTCACAGAGGATTGAAAATCAGCAAT
The DNA here is from genome assembly GCF_030014155.1 of Tachysurus vachellii. NCBI lineage: Eukaryota > Metazoa > Chordata > Actinopteri > Siluriformes > Bagridae > Tachysurus > Tachysurus vachellii. The sequence continues at coordinate 5,944,382 of NC_083476.1, read as the reverse complement.
GTAAGCATCCAGAGCATCAGAGGCTGACTCATAATGCCTGTCTTTGTATTTGATAGTGTGAAGAGGCTCAGGGTGCAAAGAGCTTCTCAGTCGTCCTGAACTGGCTAGCAACGTCGTGACTGTCGACTCCGGAGATGGGACACCATCTACAGATGCCATGATCCATGCAGCGTATCACCATTGTCCGGATTCTCTAACTGAAAAAAAAATCAAATGATCTTAAATTTCTCACATTTCTTTGACCAAAATCAGATCAGACCAGATTAATCTTCATTATCACTGTGCAGTGTAAGTATACAAAGGCTATGACATGCGGTTAGCTTATGACCAGAAGTGCAAGTAATTTGAAATATTGACTGTAGAAATAAAATTCAAGATTTATGGACAATTATGGCAGTTTAAAGTGTAACAGTTAAGATGTGCAAATTGTGCACAAGTGTGGAATAGAGGATGTTATGAATGTCTTAAGGGGGCTGGGTGGGTCGGTTAGTGGGTGGGTCTCGCATCTATTACCACCAGCAAGCAATGTGTACAGTCGTATGCAAAAGTTTAGGAACCCCAGACAATTTCCATGATTTTCATTTATAAATATTTGGGTGTTTGGATCAGAAATTTCATTTGGATCTATCAAATAACTGAAGGACACAGTAATATTTCAGTAGTGAAATGAGGTTTATTGGATTAACAGAAAATGTGCAATATGCATCAAAACAATTTAGCAGCTATGTTAATTTACTTCTATTTAAGATTTTTTGAATTGCAGTCATTTAAGAAGTCACTATGAGTATCTTAAGTGTTATGTATTACTAACTTCAAATAAAGGTAACTATGTTAAAATATTCGCCCATGAAGCTTATGATCTTCCCTTTTCACACAGTAACTCAGTAACATCCAGCATCTGTTTGTTTTGCTAAGTGGTTGTCAAGCTAACGGCTTTTAAGCTAATAACGACCTAATAAATATGTTATTGCACACTTTAAACTGTAATACGATTGGAAATATTTTAGGAAAGATCTTACCGTTAGTCCTGTGTGAGGGTTTATAAAGTTTATTTGCACACAAAGTAAGTGTCAAAAGTTAACTAGCTTTAGCAACAGCCTTGTTCTGAAATGGAGAAAAATCGAATCAGCTGAAGTTACCGCGCCTGGATGCGCATGCGCAAAGGTCACGTGACGCACTGTAAAAGACTCAGTGATTGTAGTGTATTGGACATTTGTCTGCATGTTAATATTATTATTGGTAGTAATTTAGAGACTTTTAAACTCCACGTTTCTATATAGACTGCACTTTCCACGAATTTTAAACTCCACGTTTATAACCAAAGACTGCATACACTAGGGAGCTGAACCACTTCAGACCTGTTGCCTTCACCTCCCACCATGAGGACCATGGGTCAGATCATCCTCACCATGGGTCAGATCATCCTCACCATGGGTCAGATCATCCTCACCATGGGTCAGATCATTCTCCATCACCTCCGTCCCACTGCAGTTTGCATATCTTTCTGCTTGTCCACACCGATGGACAGCTGACTCACCTGGACACCATCAAGATACGGCATTTTAGCAGACGCCCTTATCCAGACCGATTTACATTTTATCTCATTTTTATACAACTGAGCAATTGAGGGAGCAATTGAGGGATATGGGAATTGAACTCACAACCTTCCAATTGGTAATCCAGCACCTTAAAAACTAGGCTACCACTTCCACAAAGAAAGCCACACCATCAATTAATCAGCTCCACAAGTACAATCAACGTGATTTCAAGACTTTAAAACAACTGAGAGTGAAATGTAGATAGTTTCTTCTTCCTTCAGTTGCAGCGTTGATGATGCACCCAGTGATGTTCAGATGGAACTAATTGACCTGCAGGCTGACACACTTCAGGTAAAGCACTTTAGATCAGTCTCACTGCACTGAAATTTTATTTCCACAAATTAAGAGACATGCTCGGAAGATACTTTTGTTCTCTTCGGATCTACCTACGTATGTGAACAGACATTTTCAGTGTTAAGGTTCAACAAATACAGATAAAGATCCTCCATCACTGATGATCACCTCACAGCTGTCCTGTGTATGTCCACCTCTGACAATCAGCCAGATTTCAATGCACTTGTTATAGCCCATGACAGACTGGATTTTTCCCACTGAACAAGTAAGATGAAACACTGATGTAATCATTATTTTTATGTTTATTGCTTCTTTAGGTGTATTTCTTTCTATTTTATATACCATATTTTCATATATTAAAATAAATGGGGGGGGGGGGGGCACGGTGGTTTAGTGGTTAGCACGTTCGCCTCACACCTCCAGGGTTGGGGTATTTGCCTGTTCTCCCCGTGTCTCGGGGGTTTCCTCCCCCGGTCCAAAGACATGCATGGTAGGTTGATTGGCATCTCTGGAAAATTGTCCGTAGTGTGTGATTGTGTTAAACCTCTGAAAAGAGGGAGATGTAAAAGAATGACATGAACATGGGGTTTCTTCACTGCCAATTTTATGGGAAAATAATTTTGTATTTATCACAATTTACAATAACTTTGCAAAACAGCATCCATTGTCTTGTTTCTTCCTTTTATCCATTTTAACAGCACTCTTAATTATAGAACATTTTAGTGATTTATATATAATATTTGGTCATTTATAATCAAGACATGAATCAATTAATACAGCTTTTTGGTAATGCCTGATACAGACAATTCAAAATACCATTTATATGCTCTTTAACTAACTTGCATCTATACCTCAATTCTGTAATCCACTTTTCACATTTCCATATATTCACCTTTTTCTTTTCCACACATCAATCAACACTAAATTACCGAATTAAACATTAAATACAACACGCCAATGTTAAACTCTCTCGATATGTATCTTCATAGCCTCGCGCCATTATGTAGGCCTTGCGCCCTCTCACACCTGAGCTCGTGCATCGTTAAACTAATACACATTTAAACATTTCCAACAAAATACAATCGATATAATTTTAACCTCTATATACTCTTAAACATTATATTATAATCACATAAGAACATTTTATCGTTCAAACTGCCCCCTGAAAAGAGGGAGATGTAAAAGAATGACATGAACACGGGGTTTCTTCACTGCCAACTTTATGGGAAATGAAGAAAACCGCGAGTTCTCCCTCTAGTGAACCAGCAGGCAAAAGCAATCGATCTGATTGTACCAAACGAATGCAGATGAACTAAAACTACAAACAAATGACCTAGGTATATTTTATAAACAGTTGTAAGCATTCAAAATATTTGTAAATTATTTTTACTGTTTTCCTCTTTCAGAGTACACAGATTTATTTCCTCTTTTTGAACAGGCAGGCAAAAGCAATCACTCATATAGAATGCAGAAGAACTAAACACAAATTTGTTTTGTGAATTTAAATTCATCATTCAATCTGTCACAGTTGCATGAGTGAATGAGAGTGTGTGTGCCCTGCGATGGGTTGGCACTCCGTCCAGGGTGTATCCTGCCTTGATGCCCGATGACGCCTGAGATAGGCACAGGCTCCCCGTGACCCGGGGTAGTTCGGATAAGCGGTAGAAAATGAATGAATGAATGAATGAATGAATAATTGCATATTATCTGTCATATCGTGTCATGTGAAAGACTCTATCTATAACATTTATATATCAGTAACAGTATTGGACCAAAAAAGCATAAATCTCTAAAATATGGCTTCACTTAGCGTTTAACTCAATTGTTTGCATGTCTTATTATTTTTTCATTTTCTGTGATATACAGTGTAGATTTTTATTGACGTAAACATCATATTGACCTTATCATCATGGCCGCTGCCGGGTTCAATAGACATGAGTATCAATTGTGCACATGCGTAGTAAGGCTGTGACAGAGCTTGTTGTCCCTAAAGAAACAGACAGACACTTCGGCTAAGTCGGTTTATAAACACAGTTTATAATAATTATGAAGTCTTGTTTCGTGTACAGCACAGGAGTGCTCTCTGTTCTTATTATAATAGCAGGAATTGCGATGGTTCTGGCTCATGTTTTCCAAAACCTTTTGTACAACAGGATAAAGAAGGTAAGCAAATCAAAACAAACTTGTCCTTCATGCTACTATATTGTGGTGCTTAATATGTTAGCATTTGGTATCTTTTTAATAAACAAAGCCATGATTAAATCCATTTTATAGATGAACATAAACTGTATTAATGCATGACGGAACTCATGGTCAAATAGCAAATATCCCACTATTACACAAGTGTTAGTAATGTTGTTCTTTTTAAAAATACAGTTTTCTAATGAAATAATTGTCATGTCATGTGGCATCATGATCACTGCTCCTCTTCTAAGATTTATTATTGCAGCTTAGGGTCAAATGTTTATGTGAAGTGTGCTGATAGAGCTGATAAAGGGACAGTGGGAGAGGATTTGTGATTAAACTGAGATCTTATAGCAAAGTTGAAGTTCATAAGATTTTATAGCAAAATTGAGGTTTAACTTAAGGTCTGTAAGGTATATACCAGAAGTATGTCAAAGATCTTTTTTAGTAAATATGTCTTTTTTTTTGCTGAAATCTTTTGGAAAAAAGGAGCCTGAAGTTATGACAAAAGGACGTAGGACATAAAGTTTATTATATAAGGCATGAGATCCAGTATTTTATATCCTCTCTATAGCCTAGTGGTTAAGGCGTTGGGCTACTGATCAGAAGGTCATGTGTTCACATCCCAGGTCCACCAAGCTGCCACTGCTGGGCCCCTGATTAAGGCCCTTAACCCTCAACTGCTCAGTTGTATAAATTTGAGATTAATTGAGAGTCGCTCTGGGTAAGGATGTCTGCTAAATACCAGAAATGTAAATGTAATTTTGCTACTGTTGCTATAGTACTACTCGGTGTATGAAGTAAAGCTTCCTTCACCCGTTTCACCGCTATAGGGAGAAGAAATCAATATACATCAATGGAAAAGATTTGGCATAATAATATTTCACCTAGGTTTCTGCTGAGAGAATTAAAATGTCAGGATTGGGATCAGCATTCATATCCTCCAACACGATTCTGTGAATGAGATGCACATGATGTATGTTTCTTAGCATTACTTTTTAAGATTGGTGTCTGTTTGCTGACTCTCTAACCTTTTTCTGCCGACAAATCATTTAAATCTTATCTTTTAGCATTTGTCACATGCATAAATGTTTGGTGATCTTTAACCTACAGGAAGTGGTGCTAGAAAATGGTACCGATGCCTTTGCTGTGTGGAAGGATCCACCTCCGCCTGTCTACATGCAGTTTTACTTCTTCAATCTGACAAATCCTAAGGAAGTGCTGTCAGGAGACAAGCCTGCTGTGATTGAGCTTGGCCCATACACGTACAGGTAAAGAGAAGTCACGTGTATAACCACTCACTTTTTCACTTGGAAATAAAATAAAATCTCATTAAAGGCTTGACTGTTTGGTACAGTAAATGACACAGTAAGAGAGACTTTCAGTAGCGTTTGTCACACATCTGTTAACAACTTCACACTCTCAAAGAGGTGAAATTAAGTGTGATATACCACTGACTGAAATCATTTGGTAATGGAAACTGCTAGAACAGGGCTGAACAATCTTATTTACTAAGGGCTAGTGTGGGTTCAGGCTTTTATTCCAATCGACTAGGAGACAAACCTGATTCCACTTGCTTAATTAGTTGCTTTGGGCTTTCGGTAAATTCAGCTATGACTTCTGCTTGGTTGGAATGGAAATCTGCACCCCATCAGCCCTTTCCATGTCAACACTGGCCATGCCTTTTCTAGGACATAAAGAGGACATGGTCATGGCTGGATATGGGCAAACTTTACCTCACCATCCTCAGGACATTACAACAGAAAGATGTTTTATTGATATTACATATCTATGTGACATGACAGACAAAAACAAAGGCTGCAAAATGATTTCAGGTTTGTATAAACCTTTGTACTCCTTTTTATTGTTCACTGTGTTGCACAGCGGGTGTGATTTCTTTTGCCCTTCACGATGCCTTCAGAACTGTAGATCGTAGATGTGGTTAATTTGCTGAACAGTTCTAACACATGCATAGGGCTGCTTTCACATATTCACTAATTAATCTATCTGAATCTAATCCCGGTACAACTCTTTAGGCAGCTAGTGTTTCACACTTTGGTGGGTGATAAGAGCGTCTGAGTGAGAATGTTAAGTCTGGGCCGAATACAGTAAGCAATTCAAACCCAAACTGCAAAAAACAAACCAAAAAAACAAAAACAGAGCTGTAGATCTGCAGAAATGCAATGACTTCTGGATATTTGGCCAAACAAACAAAAAAGAGAAAATAAACACTTAAAGACTGGATTCTCTACATTTAATCTGATATTTTTGTAATTATCTAATAATTATTGAGTGCTGAGATGTTCTTCATGCTTAGATTTAGTTAACTTGGCATACGATGCAGAAGAGTTTTACAAACACGTTTTCAGTCCTAAATGATCTTCCACCAGTTGTTGTTTTTTATTTGCTTTTTTTTATTTAATTATGTGAACTGGGAATCTAAACAAATCAACTGGCAAATGGATTAAAGGTATCAAGGTACTTTGCTCTGTTTAATTATGTGAACTGGGAATCTAAACAAATCAACTGGCAAATGGATTAAAGGTATCAAGGTACTTTGCTCTGTTTACCCATCATCAACAATCCCTAAAGTATATTACTTTTGTTTACTTTCTATGGTAAAGCATTAAAGCGAAACAAAGACCAAATAAAAGCCAGACTCACAGAACAGCTGGAATTCAGAGCTTGTTCTTGCATGTACTATTTTTGCAGCATATTTATTACTATGGTAATAACACACACACACATATACATACACACACATCAACAGCAAATCTCAGAAATCTCATGCCATATTGCTAAAGCTGTCTTTCAAGTTACTGTGTGCTATGTTGTGGTTTTGCTTTTTTTTAACTTCCCTTTTTTCGCCCCAAGAGAGTATCGGCCTATGGAGGGAGTAAATTTTATGGACAACGGCACTAAAGTAGCTGCTATTAACCCAAAAACATACATTTTTGAACCCAACATGTCACGAGGATCTGAAGATGACATAATCAGGACTGTCAACATCCCTGCAATGGTGAGCCACTTGTTCACATGTCACCCAGTTCACTCTTACTCATCAGCTGATATTACATTCTCACATGATGATAATTGTGTAAAAATAAATCTACATTTTAGCTACTTTTATCATAATGTAGAATTTAAAACAGGAGTTAAAGTTCAGACGTATTTTGAGCTTTTTAACCACAAAGGAAGTTAAGGTTCAGTTTGTCATTAGGGTTAGAATTAGTTTTATACAGACATGCATGCATATTTCTATAAATTGCTATATTTAAGATTTTTTTTTTTATTTCCTTAAACATATTTTTGCACTTTCACTTCAACTTTTTTGTTTTTATGCATTCAGTTATTATTATTATTATTGTACAACAATTCAAGCTTTCAATTCAGTTATTTTGGCACTCCAAGTGCAAAAGAGTGCTCATTCGTGCAATTATTCAGTCAGAGCAGTCCGTAAAATCATGCAGATGCCGATTAAGAGCTTCAGCAGACTTTAAGATTTTGTGCAGTTTGGTTGAGCCAGTGCCCAATGTAAACTCAGAGTCCTGTACTTAGCTGATGGTAATGAAACCCAATGTGGTCTTGTACTGTTGAAGCTCATTCACCACAAGGTTCAGTATTTTGAATACACATCACAGTTGTAAGAGAATTTAAACTGAGTTACCTTAGAAGCTTGAGCCAGTGTGTTACCCAGGTGTTCAGCTCCGGTGTTCAGCTCAGGCCATGTCCACACTAATACGTTTTCATTTGAAAACGTATATTTTTCTCTCCGTTTTGGCCTTTCGTCCACACTGAGACAGCGTTTTAAGTCAACGAAAACGTAGCTGTTGGAAGACGCTCTCCAAAGCGGATAAATTTGAAAACGCCGTCTTCGCGTCTTAGTGTGGACTGTGAAGACGGAGGCTTTTGAATACTATGACGCATTTTTAGTCATGTGATTCAGTCGCAAGTAAATAAACGCCTAGCGTTTCATGCGCAGTAGGGAGATGTAAGCGTTTTCATACATTTCAGTGTGGATAAGCAACTTTTGGAAAACGTTTGAAAATGATAATGTGGACGCGGAGCGTTTTTAGACGTAAACTCCGTTTTCAAATATATCCGGATTTGTGTGGACATGGCCTCAATTGTTCAGCTCATGTCAGGACTCAGCCCGGACTTTGGCCACGTGCTTTTGTTACGTTTGGTGTCACATGTCTGCCCCGCCCTTGTCTCTTCCTCCCCGCCTCTGCACACCTGTTCCTCATGTGTCTAATTGTTATTAGTACTTAGTTGAGCCGCATTGCCTTGAGCAGCGCGGAATCCTCTGTTGTCTCCTGTTGTCGTGTTCTAGTCGTGTCTGCTGTTGTCTTTGTCCTGTTCTGTGTTTTTTAGTTAATATACCCTGTTTATTTTAGCTATCCTGCATTTGGGTCTGTTTTATCCCTGCGTCGTTGACAGCTCAGGTGTTCAGCCCAGGTGTTCAGCTCAGGTGTTCAGCTCAGGTGTTCAGCCCAGGTGTTCAGCCCAGGTGTTCAGCTCAGGTGTTCAGCCCAGGTGTTCCTCTCAGGTGTTCCGCTCAGGTGTTCAGCTCAGGTGTTCCTCTCAGGTGTTCCACTCAGGTGTTCAGCTCAGGTGTTCAGCTCAGGTGTTCAGCCCAGGTGTTCAGCCCAGGTGTTTCAGCTCAGGTGTTTCAGCCCAGGTGTTCAGCTCAGGTGTTCAGCCCAGATGTTCAGCTCAGGTGTTTCAGCTCAGGTGTTTCAGCTCAAGTGTTTCAGCTCAGGTGTTTCAGCTCAGGTGTTTCAGCTCAGGTGTTTCAGCTCAGGTGTTTCAGCTCAGGTGTTCAGCTCAGGTGTTTCAGCTCAGGTGTTCAGCTCAGGTGTTACTCGCCTAAGTAACCTCAGGCTTGTTCATTGTAGATAAATAAAAACACGTTTAAATATAAGTCTAATATTAATCTTGATTTTTTTATTATATTAATCTTTGTGTAATATTAAACTTTTTGTATTATGTTTCTTATGTTCTGTAAAGCTGCTTTGAGGTTATGTCTCAATAAATTCATTTGAATTGAATTGAATTAGCCAGGTGTTCCTGCAGAACTGCTGCTCTCTGGATGCATTTTGGTTTTTCTAGTCATTATATGTTCTAGGTGTGTGGGGGGAAAACAGCCCATCTGGCACCAAATACCCTGCAACTTTTGGTCTGTATCTGCATGAGTTTATGTACAGCACCATTACTACTTGATTAACAGGTGGAATGAGCAGGTGTAAAGCTGTTAAATTATTAACGAGTTTGTTATTTCATTATGAATCACAAATCCTTCCCCTACACAAGTGTCATTTTGTATTAAACCATATTTATATTTTTGGTGTGTGTGATTTACTTCCAGACAATAATGAGAAAGTTTCAAAGTCCCTTCTTTCAGCGTATAATCTCTGATTTGATGATAAGTAAAAATGAGAGTCTTTTTGGGACGTGGAAAGTGCAAGAGCTGCTCTGGGGATATGAGGACCTGGTACTCAAGGAACTTCAGAAACTCCACCATGACCTGGACCCAAACTTTGGCCTATTTTACAAGGTAATGTGAATAAATGATGGTATATTAAAATAAATAAACCTTCACAGTGTGAGAGTGTGTGTGAGAGTGTGTGTGAGAGTGTGTGTGAGAGTGTGTGTGAGAGTGTGTGTGAGAGTGTGTGTGAGAGTGTGTGTGAGAGCGTGTGTGAGAGCGTGTGTGAGAGCGCGTGTGAGAGCGCGTGTGAGAGCGCGTGTGAGAGCGCGTGTGAGAGCGCGTGTGAGAGCGCGTGTGAGAGCGCGTGTGAGAGCGCGTGTGAGAGAGAGTGTGTGTGTTAATAATATTTAGTTACTCAGTTCTGAAATCTGAAACTGTTGTACTCAAATAAATTCAACAAGCTTTTGCTTCTTCACTTTATATAACAAACTTATTATTATATTATTATACATTTGGCACGTGCCATTATCCAGAGTGACTCACATTTAATCTCATTTTTATACAAGTGAGCAATTGAGGGTTAAGGGCCTTGCTCAGGGGCCCAACAGTGGACCTGGGTTTCAAACTTACAACCTTCCGATCTGTAGACCAACACCTTAACCACTAAGCTACCACATCCCCTGGGAAAAAAACCCTTCATATGATGGACAATTCAGTAGTTCTGAATTTATAGTTCTATATTTATACTGAAATATATAAACAGTTAGTTTCACTAATTTGCCTGAGTGAGTGCTGATGTTTCCTATAAGAACACTAGGACAGTTTAATGCATGTATCACTGCTTGTCTGTGTTTGCCATGTATTTTGTTAATCATTGAATTTACTTGTGTATTTGGCTTCAGATGAACGGCACAGGCGATGGAGAGTATGTGTTTTACACCGGCAAACAGAACTATCAGGACTTTACCCGAGTGGATCTATGGAGAGGCCAGAGGTAAACATGTCTAGAATTACAAATACATGGGAAAAAAAACCAAACAAAATTAAATCGAAATAAGTTTTGAGCTATGTTTCTACTGAAGCCAAGTTTTTTTTTTTTTTAATCAAATTTCCTTAGTCATCTTATTACCACACAGTGCTTCTTTGTAAGTCTGTTTTCTAAGCATTCATTCATTTATCTGCAGTTTGTGTGATTTTGTTGTTTCTCTGTTTGCAGTATGCTGGATTGGTGGACCACAGATCAGTGTAACATGATCAATGGAACAAATGGAGCAACCTTTCATCCCATCATCAACAAGACAGAGAAGCTTTACATGTTTTCATCAGATCTCTGCAGGTGAAGACTGAAACATAATCATCTTGTCTCTATTGCTGTTTATATCTACACACAAATGAAAAAAGCATAGTTCTTTGGCTTGTGTGAAGTGTAAAACCTGCCATCTTCATAAATAAGAGATAAATATACATTTTGAGATGATTACACAATTAAATGCCAAGTGACAACAGTTTAACGCACAAGTGATTTTGACATCTGGTCCGGTCACTTGATTCAGTCGAAACTGGTATATTTGCGTCCATCTTACAGCATCACAAATGCACAAGCACTCACTGTTTTTTGTTTTTGTCCCTCTTCTGTGTCCCACAGTGTTTCACTGTCTCTCAGGGTACATGTACTGTATATTGTGGAAATTAACGATGTTATCTTGAAACACTAAAACACTGTTGCAGGTTACTTTAGTTCCAGAACTAGTTGACTTGAGTACAAGATTCATTCGTGGGAATCGTGACACAGTTCCAGTGCAACCGAACTCGCAGCAACTCCCACAGGTAGTCAGGTAGTCTCAGGTTCTGTACCGAGTCCATTACAGATTCATTGCCATTATTTATAATGTTACAGCTATAAGCTAGCTAAACTAGATTTACTGTTTCCATTACACACAAAAAAAATCACAATATTTGTTGTTTGAATCATTGAAGTTGAACTAATCAGTACATTGTATCGCAGACCTCTAACCCCAAACTAGATGAGGTGGCCACCATGATCACAGCCCTAGTTATTTTTGATAATTGTGGGTCATTTTTTAAATACTTTAATAATTTAGATTTTTTTTCCCCACTATGAAATGAAATTTATTATTATTATTATTATTATTATTATTATTATTATTATTATTATTATTATTATTATTGTGACTTTTATTATGACGTCTACTCCAGTTTATTGTAGGATTCTTGTCAGTTCAGTATCTCAGAAATATTTGGTTGTTTTCTTTACCGTCTTTGTTCATTATTTGGTGAACTGTCTAACATTGTATAGATCAGCACATGAATAAATATCACCCTACATTTCAGTCAAGTTCTTTGTTTGAATAATGAAATGTTTTGGAACATTGTTGGAACACTCCCGCCTGTTTGTGATCCGTTTTACAAAGAGCACGATGCAAATGCAGAAAGATATTACTGTAAATGTGTGAAATGAGTGACTACGTCTGCAAAGCTTTTTAGAAATGACTGATGAACGATGATACAGATTTACACAGTACAATTTCAGTTCATGGTTACATGACTAACTGAGTTCTGTTTGTGGTTTTTAGGTCAATCTATGCTATATTTGAGTCAGAGCTGAGTGTCAGGGGAGTTCCTGCTTACCGTTTCGTCCCTCCCAGCGAAGTTTTTGCTAATACAACCATTAATCCGGATAATGCTGGATTTTGTGTGGGAGGAAATTGCCTCAGTTCGGGTCTGCTGAATGTCAGCGTCTGCAAACAAGGTGTGTGTGTGTGTGTGTGTGAGAGAGAGAGTGTGTGAGAGAGAGAGTGTGTGAGAGAGAGAGTGTGTGAGAGAGAGAGTGTGTGAGAGAGAGAGTGTGTGAGAGAGAGAGTGTGTGAGAGAGTGTGTGAGAGAGTGAGTGAGAGAGTGAGTGAGAGAGTGTGTGAGAGAGTGTGTGAGAGAGTGTGTGAGAGTTTGTGTGAGAGTTTGTGTGTGAGTTTGTGTGTGAGTGAGAGTGTGAGTGAGTATGTGAGAGTGTGAGTGAGAGAGTGAGAGTGAGTGTGTGTGAGTGTGGGTGTGAGTGAGAGTGTGAGTGAGAGTGTGAGCGAGAGTGTGAGTGAAAGTGAGAGTGAGTGAGAGTGTGAATGTGAATGAGAGTGAGTATGTGAGAGTGTGAGTGAGAGAGTGAGAGTGAGTGTGTGTGAGTGTGGGTGAGTGTGGGTGTGTGTTCTTATAGTTTAAAAAAATATTAAGAATGTATTAATTGATGAACTGAACCAGAGTAACAATGTCACCATGTCACAAAAATGATTTATTTTCACCATTTATGAATAACCTGCTGACTTGTCACTGGATCATTATCACTGGTGATAACCAGCCTGTTCTTTCTTAAAAACTAAACAGAACAGTCTTTTGTTTTCAGTAATGCGACATCACATTGTAAGAAAACAGAATACACATCAACCAATTTTTCAGTCAGTTCAATATTTTTAAAGCTGTTTTGTTTTGCAACATTTTATGAATCTCAACACAATTTAGATACTCAGAAACAAACAATTTAGTTTATACAGACGGACAGAAGGTTGGACCATATTTAGGGGCCATATTTTATTCTGATGCACTGAAAATGTTTTCGCATAACATTGTATGTTGTAGCTTAATGTTTGTTTGTTTTTTTTTGTTTTTTTTTATTAGAATATTACAGAGAAAAATATTAAACTTGGATACAACAGTAAATACATGACATTTACCCAGTAACAATGTGAAAATTCCAACTGTGTGATTTAATTTTAATTTTGTCTCTGTCTCATTTTTTTTCTCATTGTTTATTCCATTTCCTTGTTTTTAACCTTTTTTTCCCCACAGGTGCTCCAATCATCATGTCCTCTCCTCATTTCTATCAGGCTGATAAGAAGTTTAGTGATGATGTATACGGGATGCGACCCAAGAAGGAGGAGCATCAGACGGCCATCGACATCAACCCGGTATGTATACATTCATTCATTCATTTTCTACCGTTTATCTGAACTACCTCGGGTCATGGGGAGCCTGTGCCTATCTCAGGCGTCATTGGGCATCAAGGCAGGATACACCCTGGACAGAGTGCCAACCCATCGCAGGGCACACTTTGGACCGGGGAGGAAACCGGAGTACCCGGAGGAAACCCCCGAGGCACGGCGAGAACATGCAAACTCCACACACACAAGGCGGAGGCGGGAATCGAACCCCCAACCCTGGAGGTGTGAGGCGAACGTGCTAACCACTAAGCCACCGTGCCCCCTATGTATACATTATTATTATTATCATCATCATCATCATCATCGTAGTCGTAGTAGTCGTAGTAGTAGTAGTAGTAGTAGTAGTTGTATTTGTTATTGGAACTGTTGGTTAAAACAGAAAAAAAAAAAACTGTACTGTATGATCTATTATGTATGATCTGCATTTAGTGCATTGTCCAGTCCTCCTCTTTTTTGTCTATTAAGTAAGTAAGTAAGTTTATTTATAGAGCACATAATGAAATGACCGTATCCAACAATAAGTATAAAAGAAGAAAGATGTAAAAGGAGGTGATTAGATAATAATAAGCATTGTTGATGTCTGGAGGGAGCTGATTCTATAGATGAGGTCACCTTTCCGTTAGAGGTGAGATCTAGGGACGTGTAAGAGAGATTGTTTAGAAGACCTAAGGGAACTAAGTGCTGAGTAAGAATGAATTAGGTCTGTAATGTAAGAAGGTGTCTGTCCTATTAGTGCTAAAACAATTAAACGAATCTTGAACTGTATTCTAAAAGAGAGGCAAAAAACTGAATCTATGTGAATATGAATATGAATCTAATCTTCTTTGTTACAAAAACCTGACTTCTGCATCTAAAAGCTTATTACAGCACATCTTTATTGAATTTGAATTCAAATTTAATATGAATCAATAGAATGTTTCATACTTAAGCTTGGAACTAGGGATGGGCGATATGGCCTAAAATCCATATTGCGATATACATTGCAGCCTCTTGCGATAACGATATATATTGCGATATATTATAATAGAACCATTTTAGAACAGGTTACACAGACCCTTCGGAAAGCCAAACTGCTAAATGTATTTTTTTTAAGAAAGAAAGAAACGTATGTCGTTTTCAGAACATTTATTGTGCAAAAGCAAAAATGTAATTATACAACAAAATGTTGCAGATAAATAAAAGTCTTTCCTTCTAAAAGGCACTATACTTAGTTTAAGTCCTTGGTTCTTAAATGCCACCCAAGTTGCAGAGAACAGAAAAACTGGTATCTTTTTAGTTAAGGAACATACACTGTACTGAAAATACTTCCAGTATTAATTAGGCAAAGAAAATTATTTTGTGTAAATGCACAGATACTTTAAATAAAAACATATTTCAAACCTGCAGCCGAGGTAACGCATTTGGTTTTAAACATTTTGTTCTCCTAATGAAATTAAAACTGGTGTCTTGTTAATAAAGGAACGGACACTGTGAATTAGCTCTTAGCTGGAACTTTTGCCCCACACACTCTACAGAGTATATTTTTCTGCTGCTCGTCGGACGGCTTAAATCCAAACCAAGTCCAAATAATAGATGTTGCACCGGTCTTTTTCACGAGCTCCTCTGTTTCGCTGACGCTTTCAGCCATGTTTATTCAAGATGATGAATATGATGATTTGTTGGGGCCGGCTGCAGCTCGTGGCTCTAAATTTCACGGGTAGATTGCAACATGCGTTATCGCGATAGTGCAATAGAATTAACATCTCTATCATAGGCCAATTTTGTATATATCGCCCATTACTACTTTGGCACTTTATAAATAAGCCTGCTGTTACCTTGGACACGTTTATAGAGTCAGCAATCTGTAACGGCAGGAAAGCTGAATAACTTTATACTTAGATTTCACACTTTTATTTTTTTTAATAAAAATGGGCAAAAGATCTTCGGAGTGCAGCATTCACTCGACTTTTCCCCCCGTCGGTTCGCCATGTACATAGTTCAACACTTCAGGATTGACCTCAGCATTATTCTTCGTATTAAAAAGAAAAAAAAAAGATTTCACAAGCACTTTTTTTTTCTCAGTCTTAGTAAATCAAGGTCTAAGTGCAATCTTCAAACCATCACGCATCGTAATGTTCATTTCGTTGAGCACAAGAGGGCGATATATATGACTATTACTCACATGTTACAGCATTCAAGACAAAAATTCTCTCAGAAACTCTGAATGAAAGGTTTTGCAATATATCTTTCCTGTTTTTTTATTTATTTATTTATTTTAGATTTAAAAAGAAACAATACAAGGATGTCAGAATGGATGTAGAATATACTGTACTTGGACTTTGAATGCTAGATACATTTGGTTATTTACTTACTGTATTTATAGAAAGCACTGACACGGTCAACATAACCGTTGACAGGTTTGCACACAGCTCATGGTGATATGAATAAGCTATCAGCTGCCCTAATAACCAAACCTTGTTCAGTTATGTTTAATAGTTAAATATTAACAGAGAACTAAGAGCAAAATATGTGCTGTGGCAAAATAAAGGACAAACATTCAGTATCATATATAATGTGGTGTTTTATAGATGCTCAGACTGTCTATTACTGATATTATATCCTGAGATCTTATTATTTCCTGTCGATTTCCTGAGATCTAGCTGCAAGGAAATTCACAGGTTTATATTAATGCTCAAGTGTAGTAACTGTGAAGTCACTGAGACTTGTATGATGGACAGTTCATACAATCTTAAATGAATAACATAGAAAACATATAAATAAAAAATAACTTAGTTGATTAGTTGATTTCTTTGCACTAATTGCTCTTTGCTTTCTTCTGTCACCATCTCTCTTTCCTGTATATGTAGCTCTATGTTTTATTTTGTTTGATTAATTTCCTATTAATTTTATTTTAGTTTGATTCCTATGTGCAATCATGTATTTGTATTTTCTTGTATTTCCTTTTTTATTTTTTACTTTTTTTTAAGGTTTGCATATGTGTGTATGATGCTCGGTTTTGTTTTGTTTTGACTTTTTATCATTTTGACATGGGTCTGCAGATGAAAAAAAATGACTTTTGGGGTAATTCTGGCACATTTACAGCCAACTAATAAACTAAATGAAACTAAACTAAAAAATAAATTTCATTGATAGGATGAAAATGTATACACTGTATGACCAAAAGGTTGTGGCACCTGACCATCACAACCAGACGTGCGTTTTAAACATCACGTTAGAGATGTAGTCGCCTCTTTTGCTGTTATAATAACTTTGACTCTTCTTGAAAACTTTTCACTAGATTTTGGATTTGTGCTCATTTAGCCACAAGAGCATTAGTGAGATGAGACACTGATGTCAGGTGAGGAGGTCATGGCTCTAGAGAAGGACACTCAAGTTCTTCCACTCCAACCTGGGCAAGCCATATCTTTATGAACCTCTCTTTGTGCACAGTGATATCGTCTTGTTGGAACATGTATGAACTTGGACTGTGTAGACCTGGTGAAGTGAACTATACAGTATAAAAAGACGTTCTATACAAATTGTGTGCCTCCAACTTTGTAGTAACAGTTTGGGCGCGAACCACATATGGGGTGATGTTCAGGTGTCTACAAAATTTTGGCCATGTAGTCCACAAGGAGATTTATTGAGCATTCATAGAAGGAGTCTCCAGGGTCAGAAATCTGTAAAGGAAGAAAAGCTGAATAACTTTATACTTAGATTACACTTTCTTCATGAAAAAAGATATTTGTTCAATGATTCACTACACGAGAAATGATAAAAAGCAACCTTATAGCAACTTTATAACTATAACGACGTACAGTAAGTGCTAACAGGAAGAAGCATGTTTCACAACATGTAATTAAAGTATTACAGTAATAACGATTAAAATGTATGACATCATTTATTAATAAAGTTACAGATACTGTAATTGCATCTTTAGTAATTAATTAAGTTAGTAAGATCGTAGGGTAGATATACAGATACTTGTTAAACTTAGAATAGATAACCATGAAAAAGTTAAGTGAAGACTTGAAATTTATTAAAGGTGTTATATAGAAAATATATAAAAGTTTTCATTTTATTTCCAAAGCTCACTGGACTCGTGGTGCAAGCAGCAAAACGTCTTCAGGTGAACGTCTTCATTGAGAAGCTTCCAGCCTTCAGGTACGTGCACGTGCATGCACGTGTATTATGTGTATAAACCAGACAATTTAAAAAAACGTGTTTTCTGTTCTCCGATCTGGCCCTTACATTTTTTTTATATGGGTCATGGTCCTGACTAGGCCACCTTCCAACTCCCAACAACTTCCACATAGCATTGCCACTGTGTTTTATTTGGGTGTCTGAGAAGTCGAAGGTCATTTTCCACGCTGGATCCAGACATGCCAGAAATGTGCAACGAGCACGATATCAGAGCAGCTGCTCAACACAATTACAGAGATAAATCAGGGTCTGAAAGGCTGAACGACTTCAAACAGCCGGCTCTGATGATTTACAGCACACTAAACTTCATCCAGATCAATGCACCGAATTAGTCACCTTTATAGTAATAAATTAAAATAACAAATCCCTATTTATATTATAGTAGAACTTAGTAAAATAAATTTTAACCTATATTTTACTAACATGATTCCATGATTGTTCACATAGTTATAAAATAAACAACAAAAGCATTGCGTTTGTATGCTAAATGAAGATTAAGGAATTTCACTACGAGTCGCTAAAGCGTTTCACTCCACGTCGTACTGCGTATGATTGCGATTGATAAGTGACCAATAAAATTAGAATTTGATTAGCCTGGCATTAGCCTGGCATAAGGTCTAATAAGAGCTACTCATTTTTCCACCTGCTTGAGTCTGAAATAAATAATTTACAACAATCGTGTTATTCCTAGTCATTTTAATTTTTATACCCAGTTTTTATAGGTTGTAGTTGTCCTTTATTTTAAATAAAGTAGTAAAAGTACAACTTTGCATTAGAACTTAAGTTTGACTAATTTTAATAAGTTGTTAGTAATCAGGGGTGGAGAAAAGCTCTTGTGTGCTTCCCAATACTGTGCTTTAGTTGCTTCATACAATACAACAATAAACGGTGGTAGCTAGTGTAATTTTGAAGAAAATATTAAAGAGAGTAAAATAGGAATAGTTTCTGAACCATCATCACCTAACAAACAATATCTTCTGTTGTTAATCTAAATTATACAAACTTAACGGTTTAATTAAAATATGAATTATATTATCAGTCCCAGGCTACCGATTTGTCCTGATTTGTTGTATGGGAATCAATTTAAGGTAACAGACACAGATGTTTGAAGTTTACTTAAGTTTAGAACGATTGATACACAACTGTACCAGAGTTTGTTTGATGCAGACAAAAATCCAAAAATGCCAGATGCCAGATGCCAAAAATCGATAGTCATAATAAAATAGATTTTACTTTTTCTTTTCTGATACCGATGATTATCGCTACTGCTTCAATACCAATACTACTACTATCAATACTGCTTTCTTTAAATTATTTAAGACTTGTAATTTTTTTTTCACTGAAGCACTACCCAGATAAACTCTTGCCCAGAATCCCTTGCATAGTAATTATAACAAAATGTCTTATCTTATCTGGAATAAACCTATTCAAAAAATATCAGAAAGTCATTTTCTGTAGTGTAAAGTCAACGTGTGTGTGTGTTTGTGTGTGTGTGTATGTTTGCATAGGTGTTTGTGTGTATGTGCA
Source organism: Tachysurus vachellii (assembly GCF_030014155.1). NCBI lineage: Eukaryota > Metazoa > Chordata > Actinopteri > Siluriformes > Bagridae > Tachysurus > Tachysurus vachellii. The sequence continues at coordinate 5,925,159 of NC_083476.1, read as the reverse complement.
TGTGTGTGCATGATTGTGTAGGTGTGTGTGTGTGGAGGGGTATGTTTGTATATGTGTGTGTATGTTTGTGTAGGTGTTTGTGTGTATGTGCATGTGTGTGCATGATTGTGTAGGTGTGTGTGTGGAGGGGTATGTTTGTATATGTGTTTGTGTGTATGTTTGTATATGTGTGTGTATGTTTGTGTAGGTGTTTGTGTGTGTATGTTTGTATATGTGTGTATGTTTGTATAGGTGATTGTGTGTGTATGTTTGTATAGGTGCCTAATTTGAGTGTGCATAGGTGTTTGTAGGTGTGTGTGTGCATGTAGGTGCCCATGTGTGCATGATTGTATAGGTGTGTGTATGTTTGCATACGTTTTTTGGGGGGGTGTGTGTACGTGTGTGTGTGTACGTGTGTGTGTGTACGTGTGTGTGTGTATGTGTGCATGGTTGTTTAGGTGTGTGTATGTATATGTGTATATTTGTATAGGTGTTTGAGGGTGTGTGAGAGTGTGCATGTGTGAGCATGTGTGCGTGATTGTAATGATGTGAGTGTGTGTTTACGTTTGTAGAGAGAGAGAGAGAGAGAGAGAGAGAGAGAGAGAGAGAGCGAGCTACGTACATTCTTACATAAACATATGTCTGAAACAATAAATGAGGAGGAAGGAAGGAAGTGGGACATGCATATCCTGCTCAATGTTCTTGTAACTTCACAACCTACATACGCCAGACGTATGAGATCATCTGTTTGATTTCACTTTAGAAGATTAGAGAAAAAAAACAGTCTACAGGTGTGTATTATTGGAAAGCCGACTCCCAAAGGATTATCAACTCAGTGTGTTGCTGAAAACAAAGCACTGAGGAGAGGTTTAACCACAAACAAGAACTAAAAATAACTTATAGTGTTGTGTTTTACAATAACCCTTACTTTTAGCTCAGGTTTTTAACTTTCAAAATAGACTCAACATCCAGGATACAAGCTATGAGAGGAAATGTTAGTAATTGTGATATTTGTTTTTGGTCCCTCTTGATCTTACAATAATTAATACAAATCTGTTTAATACTCATGGATAATACAGATAATACAGGTGTTTAAAAAAGACGGGGATGTGATAACCTAGTGTTTAATGTGTAGGATTACTGAGCTGATTACTGAAGGTTGTGAGTTTGAATCCTAGCATCTAAAAATCCTAAACTGCCTAACATCTCTCAGTAACACTCAATAACACAACTGAGTGTTTTTTTTTTTAAATAACGTTCAGGAGAGTAAAAACACAGAAGCTGGTGAGACTTGTCTCACATGACATTACATGTGTATATTTATTTATGCTTCATTTAATTGTGTTTATTCATAGACAGAAGTTAAACTGTGTTTTTTAAAATATTAAAAAATAAAATATTTTACAACACAGTGTATATCACAAAAGAGAGGACATAACACAAAAACAGAAAGGAAACGCGCACACACACACACACACACACACACACACACAAACTCTCCTAAATAGGTCTAGAGGTTTGAAGGTCATGGCCATTAGTAAATCACATGCACATATGCACGCACAAGAACCAAATAGAGGTTAGGATTTAACCATGCATAAAAATATCAACTTGAACCAACTTTTGGAACACACCTCAGCTTAAACCGGCTTTTTAAACCATGCATACTACCAAAACCTTTTTATTTTTAGGAAACTAAAAGAAATTCATTATAGTATTTTCACAATAAGTCGACACTTGATAATTGACATACTGTATTATTTACATAAGCTAAGCAATAAAAGAGCTTGGGGTGCCCTTGCAAATCCCCAGTGGACTTAAACAGTTTTTTTATATGTTTAACATATATCTCTCTGAAATGGTAGCATGTACCCTTAACACTTCATTGTACTGTACTATATTCCTGAGATTTCCTCTGTTACTTCACTTGAACTGCTTTCAATAATGATTTGCATTTTATATTTTTTGACCAACTTGACTAGTATTTAATTATATTTTGTATTCCTTGTATGTTTAGGCATTTATTAAAGACTTTAGGTTAGTCAGTAAACGAGTTAGAATTCGTGTGGGCTAAAAACATAACACACATGCGCATGCGGGCACACACACACACACACACACACACACACACATGCACAGGATACAACCAGTGTCCATGTCAATAATCCATAAGTCTAGTTTATAATTGTAATCATTAAATATTCGCTCCTAAAGATATTCAAATCTGTCATAGATGTCAATATCTTGTACAGTATAATGTGCTCCATAGATTTTTTTTTTTTATCCAAAAAAATGAATGTTTGTCATTACATTCACAATAATAATAATTCATAATAAATTAGGTCTCATTTGAGTATTTTTTATTGACCTCGAGTGGCTTTTTGAGTGTAAAATTTGACTAGAACACACAGTGCTGCTCTTGGGGCTTGACTTTGGCTCATTGACCTGGGAGTTACTTAAACCATGAACAAAATTAGAAACCTGCTTTAAGGTTCCCACCAGCACTAAAACTCCGTTCAACTGTAAACTGAATTTAATCTCTGTTGTTAATTGTTGCACAGTCCATGTCCTTTAATAAATAAAAGTTTGATATTGTTTTATTTGCAATTGATTGTATGTATTTTTTTTTCTTTTGCCTTCAGACAAACTGGTGATGTCAGAACTTTGGTCTATCCAGTGATGTACATTAATGAGGTAAAAATTTCAGAATATATATAACCTTTTAATGGAATTTTTTTAATGCAGTGTTAATAACTGTCTGATATCTATTAAAAAACTGTGATAGATTATAAATCATTGTAGATATAGTACAATAGTCACTTCAAAGCAGGAAAAGTGTTCTTAAGGTTAAGGCCAAGAGGCCAAGAGTACACAATGAAAGCAGATTTCCACAAAATTTATGGAAATTTATTTCTTATTCATGTATAACACAAGTTGCTCAAAATGAATATTTTAATCAGAAAAGGCAACAACACAAACAATAGTGAGTCATAACGCAGCTGTACCGTGTTGGCCGAGCACTGTCGCCCAGCTCTATTGATATCCTGTGAATGCATTTTTCAGATGGTCAAGAAGTCTTTAACCTTGCAATAAATCATGCCACAATCTAAACAGCTGCTTATGTGCTTAACCTCACTGTTTATGTGCTTCTACATCTTTCTCTTGTTAGGATGTACTCTGGGTGTTTTCCACTCTCATTAGTCTGTGAATTATGGTTAAAGCCAGCTGTTTTATATTGTATTACTTGTCAGAGTTAAGTGTGTCAAATGAAATGTAAGTTATAACAATTCTTCATAAACTGCTGTATATTGTTTATACTGTATATACAATAACAGGAGTCAGTTGTTAGAGACAGCAATGTCTTCCATACCATAATGATACTGCAGTTAACATTAAACGTATGCTTTGGCACATATTTCACCACGACCTTAAGGGTTGCTTTAAAGAACGTGACTAAATTAATTTGGAGATGCCTTCCAATCCTGAAAGTGTGATACATCGTTTGTAAGCTAGCTAGCAATGCAAGGCTTTACATCGCTAGCAAACATCATCATGGTGAACAGAGTACCTTGCTTTACCTTACAAAACCAAAAGCTATCAAATATAGTGGAAAATTTCCCCATTTGATAAATGACCGTTACTTTAGCTATCAGTAACTTAGCCAGTAGCAACGATCATTGGATACATCAACAAGTTGCCATAGGAGGTTGTGTTATATTTGAATTGATTTCCTAATTGAACTAGATTCCTGCTTTAATTGTTTATTTCCCAGAAAATGATGTATTTAAAAATATGTACCAGTTAAGGAGTTTTAATTACAGATTAAAAAATATATTTCTTTGTAGTACAAACCTTACTCCAACTGCTTACACTTCCTTCTTTAACGATCTGTGATAATTCCATTAAAATGGTTATTAAGACCTCTAGTGTTTGTGTATTAAACATAAGGATGTGTGTCACCCTGTGTCAGGATGTTTTACCCTGTTTTCTGATAATTGTCGTGCACTATCAGACACGAAGGCAGATGTTTTAGTTCGATAGAGCAAACTACAGACTTCCCGGCATCACTTCCTCATATGTTGTGTTCATTTCAATTTCAAAGATAATAGGGTGGGTTCTTCCAGCCATTTGGACTCCTCAAGGTCAAAATTTACCTTCACTGCCAAGTGGCGTAAAGGTTAATATGATGCATTTTGTACTCAACAAATTTAGAACAGTTTGTTTACAAAGAACTAGTGCCCATAGGAGTTATAATGAACTATCATAAACCTGCCGTTACCCTGTAAAAAACAGCATTGTTTATCCCATTTCCTGTAGTCGTAATTACATCTCCAAATGTTGATTTAATATTTGGGACATAAAATGAGGGTTTCATCTGGCAAAATATCTGTCAAAGAAAGGAACTATCAGTATATAGAGGCTTCTCTTTATAAACTCTGAGAAAATATAGGCTAACATTAAAGCAAACATAATATGAAAATGTTGACGAAGTAAAAAGACAACAAAGAAATCATTTAAAGCTGGTGTGTAAAGATGGTTTTGTTGTTGTTTAAAAAATAAAAATAAAACATTTTCAAATGGTTGGAATCAAGACATTTTTCATGAAAACTGATACTTCCATTCGTCAAAAAGTGGCGTAATGAATAGAAAATATAGCCAAGACATTGCCAAGATTAGAAATAACTATTTCTTTTTAAAAATCAAATAAATTTAGTGCTTTTTAAATGTAGTGCTTTAAATTTAGTACTTCATCAAAACAAACCTCAGTCTGCAGTAATTATTGCTGTGCAGACCTTTGGTTGTCTGGCTGCCAGTTTGTTGAGGTTATCTACAGAAACGTAACCCCATGCTACCTAAAGTACCTCCCTTCATATTGGCTTGACTAGAAGTCAGTCCCAAGTCAGATTGGCTTGACTAGAATTTTTCTTTTGTACCATCTGGTCAAGCTGCTCCTAGAACAGCTCAATAGGTTTGGCATCCAGTGATTACGCCACCAAATTCATTCCATCCGAATGTTTTTTTCTTAAAGAGGTCTTGCATAACAGGGATGTGCTTCTGGTCATTGTCCTGCTATCAGCTGAAACTGGCTCTAATCAAGCTCTGTACCCAGGATATGACATTGTGTTGAATACTGGAATGAGAGCCTTAATGTTCAAGATTCCTTTTAATCTGTACAAATGTAACAAAACAATCTCTGAGTCAAATAGCATTATGACCTCAACTTTTAGACATAAAAGAAGTCTAGCTCCTCAAATCCAGGCAGCAGTTCAGGACAAATATATTGGGAAAGTACGGCAGCTCAATCAAAGCAAATGGGAACGAAAGAGTGTTTTGTAATATAATGATGGCAGCATTTACTTTTTATTACTGAAAACATACCTCTACTTTGGTGAGAAGCTACCGAGAGTTAGCTGGGGATTTTGAATCATTACCCAGCTGTAAAGCTTCTTTAGCTGGAGAATGTTTGATATTCAGCTTCTGTGTTTCTGGTGGGTTTTTCTTTATTCATCTATTAAATGGCTCTTTTTATTTTTTTACTCTGTTTTTATATGTATTTTCTGCTTTATATATTTCTGCTTTTTATATTGTTATGTAACTTTTTCAACTGGCTAACGGTGTGTGGCTGGTGTTTTTCTGTAATTTATATATTTATATATACCAGCAAAGTAGGCAAATGAGTAGACAGATTCTAAACTATGAAGCTTTTATTTTCTTATTTTATAACACTGCAGGACACCTGAAGGTCCAGAAGATAATTATATCCTAAGATTCATGAATAGTTTAGACATGTTTATACCTAGAGCATTACAGTACTTTAGTACACCAAGGGTGTCACTGCTATTTAGGCATCATGTTTGATGTGTCAGATGTGGTTTGGGGTATAGACTGAATTCCCATTGAAAGTGTATTATAGGAAAGGATGTGTGTCACCAAGACAAGAGCAAGCACAGCTAGCATAAATAAACTAAAGGTTTTATTTTATACTGAATATCAGGTCAAATCTTGGGAGTCTATAAGAAAATAATTTAACAGAATTATTTATCAGTCACTAAGACTCTTCATTCTTGACTTTGTTACTAAGATTCTGACCATATTGGTGGGAATTTGATTGGAAACTACTACAACCTTCTGTAAAGTCTCTTTACAGAAGGTTGAAGAACTCTTTACATTACATTATATTGTTGACCTCATGACCTTGTGTTTTCAGATTATATTTCAAATCATTTGTGGGAATGTGAAAGACATTGGAAGTGCAGTGTTTTTGGTTGAACCATGCCTATTAATCCACATATATGATTATATTTGTATGTATCAGCATATACAGTATTATCTCATGAAACTTTGGAACAAATGTTGGTGGTTTGTATGACAACTACATGTGTTGAAAATGAACATGACATTGATGAGAGATGAAAAAATGGTTAGTCTACGAAATGAACGTTTTCTCATTTCAAAACACAACACATGCCATGAAGCATCATGCAGTGTGAAGCTAGTTCAGTAGTAGAATATACACAGAATATACAGTTTGTGTTTAATCGGTATTGTGTTTCATCAAATCTCTATCCCATTTTTCTAAATTGAAGTCGATCCCAGTAAGAGACGATTCACTAAATGCTGGGACTGAAAACCCAAAAGCTTCAGAGTCGATTCCACACAAATGATTCGCTTTGCATGCATGTGACAAGCAAAAGTAAAAAATGTTTTTTTTAGTAAGAGAGTAATTTATATAAATATAGATTTATTTAACTAAATACAGATTTTTTCTACATCATCATTTTTTCTAGATCATTCTACATCAATTGTTACATCAGTACTTTTTCTTCCCACTTCTCAGAGTGTACTAGTCGATGAGGATTCAGCTAAAAAGCTTCAAAGTGTGGTTAACCAGGCCAACGTTGTGATTAACGTGCCCTTCATCATTATTGGTGTCGGCATCTTATTAGGCATTGTCTTCATCGTGCTCATGTGTCGTCAAGAGGTGAGACATAAAGTTTATTACAATATTTGCAACAATAAAATTATAATTTGTAGAGTAATATAAATAAATACAAATAAAAAGATGATGCCAAATATCTGATTTTTAAATATAATAATAATAATAATAATAATAATAATAATAATAATAATAATAATAGTAATAATAATAAAAAAAAATTATTATTATTTAGCCTATAGATCCTCATGTTTTTAAATGAATGTTAAAGTGTGGTACATTTCTTAAAAACAAATTATGACAGGAAATAGTTGTATTTTGTTTGTTTTGTTATTAATATTGACTTAGATCCTGTGATTTATTTTTATAAACCTTTAACTATTTAATATTTAAATTTAAAAGTGTAAGGAAGTTTAAAAATATAAAATATAAAATGATAATTTATTAGAAAATTGGTAATGCAAAGATAATGCAAATACCAAATTATTTTTTTGTGCTTCCTGTTTATTGACAAGATTCATGAGATTGCATTGTTAAGTGACTGAATGTTAAGATATCATATTTTTGGGATTTTATAATGAAATACTGACTGATGTGTTATTAGATTCTATCATTTTAAAACCATTTTGAAATTTTCATTTGTGTGTCTCCCACAGCGGGGCACTCCTGAAGAATCCCAGCCTTTGCTGAGCTCGTAACACAACAGGAAGTCAAAGTTTCCGTAAATGTCTGTGTAGTCGTAAACTGAAAGTAGCTTTGCATTGAACCGAACCTGAAACCCTTCAATAATGCCAGCAAATGCAGTATTTTCACACCTATTTGTCACACTAGAAAGACTGACATTTTACTTTTCATTTGAAAACACAATAACAAACACATAATCCCAGCCTAAATAGATTTATTGTGTGAATTTAGCTAGGATATATTTGCATGCCGTGCCATAATAGTCATCGCTTATCATAAACTCTGATATGTCTTACATTTCCAGGATAGTACTAGCTTTCATTCATTGATTACTTGCAGAAATGTTAATAATTGTGTTTTCTGAATATTGTGCATTTTTGAGTCAAGGAATTTCCGATAGCAAATTGTTAGCTACAAATTCCTCAATTTATATTTAAATTTACATTTACAGCATTTAGCAGATGCTCTTATCCAGAGTGATGTACGCATCTCTATTTTAAATCTCTATCACTGAGTGCATTAACTCTGGTTTACCAGGTTTCAGACTTAAGCTACCATGAGCCTAAACATTGTTCAGTTTCAATTGGTCAACATTGGTCAATCTTTTGAAGATACCTAGTGACTCAGCTGTCCAGACTCCTAGTGGAAGTTCATACCCTGAGAGATGCTGGGATTGGACAAGCAGTGCTGGTAGCACTGAGTGTGTGTGGTGCAGTGCGATGAGTGATGAGGGCTTGGAGGTAAGACGGAGCTGGTCTATTTTTTCCTTTGTAGGCAAGCATAAGAGTTTTGAATCTGATGCATGCAGCTATCAAAAACCAGTGTAGAAAGCGGGGAGGTATGCGAGAACTTTTGGATCATTTTCAGAAGATGAATTGCGTTCATAGGTAGACCTGCAGAAGTGAGTTACAGTAGTCCAGTCTTGTGATGACATGGCCAAATCCTTCTAATGTTGTAGTGAAGGAACCGACATGAGCGTGTCACATTAGCAACATGTGAGGAAAAGGATAGTTGAGTGGGTTGCAAGCTGTGACTGAAGGGGAGATCAGATTGTTATGCAGGGATATTGCAAGATCATGACCTGGGGATGAATCACATGGAATGACTAGCAGTTCAGTTTTGGTAGGATTGAGCTTCAACTGATGAGCCGTCATCCATGTTAATATGTCTGCCAGACTTGGTAAAGGGCCGGTGGTAGCCTAGTGGTTAAGGTGTTGGGCTACCAATCGGAAGGTTGTGAGTTCGATCCCAGCTCCTCCTAGCTGCCACTACTGGGCCCCTGAGCAAGGCCGTTAACCCTCAATTGCTCAGCTGTGTAAAAATGAGATAATGTAAGTCGCTCTGGATAAGGGTGTCTGCCAAATGCTGTAAATGTAAATATTTAGATCCGAACAGAAGCTGTGGTATCTGAGGGCTCAATAAGTTGAGTATCATCAGCATAGCAGTCGTAAGAGAAGCTGTGTGAGGAAATAACTTCACCAAGAGAGTGAGTATACATGGAGAGGACCACGTACTGAGCCCTGTGGGACACCACTGGAGAGTCTTCATGGAGCATATATCACTCCCCTCCATGTATATTTTGCACATACCCTTGAACAATACACAAACAGTGGCGTCCTGTGCCATCATTTCATCAGTTAAAGTGAACTTTTTTTTGTAGTTTAGGTGTTTGTTTGGTGCTTCATCTAATTGTGTGTAATTTTACTGTTGGCTGAATCTGAACATTTTACCACTATAATAATTTATATAGGCTTAATATTATTTTTACCATGTTTACTCTTATTGTTGGGAAATTCCCACTGTTCATTGTTCATTGAGTTTATTTTAACTTTTGCAAAATGTCTTGTGGATGTCAATGATATTGTGCTTTTAAATGTCCGAATATTATATTTTAATTTGCTTGTTGTTTGTTCTACAACTTGAACAAATCTGATCATTAGCTGCATTTTGCAAACTGGCCTCATTTATTAGTCTTTTAGTAAAGTTGGGAGTAAATCTACAAATCTCCTTAAAGGTTTGTGTTGACAGATAGCCATGAGGGTAAAACCCTTCAAAACATTAAAAAAATTTTTGACACTCTACTATACCAAGAAGAAAAAGTTTAATGCATGAGATTATATCTTACTGCTCTGTGCAGGCAGACCAGCCATGTCCTCCATTTATATGCCACCATTTCTTATTTTAGTGATAGTTGTTTAATTTGATTGATTTCTCTTAATTTATGTCTTCATTCTTAATTTATTTAGTTTCTTTAATTAATGGCAGTAATACAAAACAACTGGGTTCCACAAAATATTTCAGACGGTATTTTTATTCTCTGACCTAGTAACCTAGCATGTGGAAAAGCAAACACTCCAAAGCAAATCCTTAAGTGACCCTTTGCTAAAGACGAGGTTTACATCAGTTAAAATTCTTCTTATACCGTAAATCTTCACTCGCTCCTGTGAGTTAAATATTAATTTTTTTTCTGAATTTGCATGATTTTCATGAGAACCAAATTTCTTGTGAAGTACTTAAGATTTCCACATAAATCTATTTGTATCTAACTTCATAAAACAGACACACTGTGGACATTTAGCCTCAGTCCCAAATGTTAACTTGTTTTTTTAACTACAGTTTCGCGTTTCTAAGACTATGTCGCAAACTTTAGTTACAAAAAATCTACTAAACTGATATTTTAGTTTAATAAAATCACGTTGCCTTAAAGACACTGTGAGTGTATGTCAGTTTTAAAACTGATTAATGGCTAGAACCAGAGAAAACTGTTGTACAAATAACATTCAAATTAAATTGTAAGTCTAGCTATTATAGCTTTATAATTTCCACACCGCTGGTGAATTCTGACTCGATTAAATGCGGCGTGTAATTAGACGATTTGTAGAATAAATCATCTTAAACACGAATAAGATAAAGATTGGTGTTTGGTGTTGGAGGATAGTGTTTTTACTAATTTCTACTAATTTGGCTGTTTTGCATGTGAATTTTCCATTCACGTGCATATTGTGCTTTTTGTCTTTAAATATTTTAAATTCTGTTTAGTTTTGTGGTAAATTTTATTGGTGGTTCGAAAATGTGTGGTTCTGTTACTTGTGAATGTTTTCAAAGGGATTAGAGAAAGATCATTTACTCCTGCACTTTAATGAGCAACCACTTGTCAAATGTTTTGTTGTGTATTTCCACTAAACAATGTGATATTTTAAATATCATCCATAAAAATGCAATGAATTTTTAATGAATTTTAATGTCATTCAACTCACACCTGATTTTTTTTTGCACACTTTGTCCATTTTCCATTTATTCCGATGAGATTTTCTTAAAAAAAGCCAGAATAAAAAAACAAGATATTGCACTCTTAATGTAACAATGACAAGAACATTTAAAGTATACATTAACAAACAGTATTTACATTACATGACTGCAATGTTGCTAGAATTGACAAATAAAAAATAAGTCTTTTATAACGTGTTAATAAACCAAACGCGCTTTGTGTTATTTATATTTATTTTTTATGGATTGATTATATTTACTGAAATAACGTAAGATGTATTGGCTTAATGAATCTGATATACGGAGAGGTGACAAATTAAAGGGAAAAAAGTGCCTTGGGAACATTCTGGGACCAACACTAGCCACCAAAACAGGAAATCTGTGGAACTGTACTGGAGTGATGAACATTCTTCCAAAAGATATTCCCTTAGTCGGTGTTTACTACGTCACTCCAAAATCTCCCGTTGGTATACAGTTGGGTTGATATCTGGTGACAGTATCAGCAATACCACCAGGTTAACATCATTTTCATCCTCATCATCAGTTCAGTGAGCTTGCGTTCCCTGTGGATGGGGCGGAGTCATCCTAAGAGGCCACGCCCATCCTGATAGAAATGTTTCATCGCAGTACGTTTTTTTTCCTTTAATTTGTCACTTGTTTGTTTGTTTGCTGTTCCCCCACACATCCCTCATTAAATATCAAATAAGAAAAAAGATCAGTACTGATGCTTCTGTACTTTAATTAGATTTAAAAAAAAAAGAATAATTTTTTAAATAAAATGATAATTTTTTTTTTCAATTTTCTTTCATCAGAGTTGTTATTGTACAAAGAAACGTCCTTTTTTTTCCTCTCGTTATCCAGAATGTTCTTTTCATTTTCACAGGAAAAGTGAAAGTGATTTATTTATTTTTTTTGTTAGGACGAAGAGGATTTAGGCTGGAATGCACAGATGTTTCTCCTGGAGGAACAGACAGGAAAAATAACACAGTAAACAATCCAGATATCTGCATTCAAATAATAACACAACTACATAGAAGTGGCATAATCTGATATCTATTATCATGTATGTTTTCCTGTCTAAGTCATCTCACACAGCTTTATTTGTGCCTTGAGTTTAAAGACCTGTGGTGAATTTAATAGGTTTACGTATCCTAATGGATTCACAGAAACTATATGTCCAAAGGTTTGTTGATGTTAAAACAATGCCTTAGTATATTGTAGCTGTTCACTGGAACCAAGAGGACAAAATTTGTTTAATGCCCCATGTACATAAAGTGAGCTCCATGAGCCGAGGTTGCAGCTGAAGAACTCGAGTAAGTGGAACACTGACTGCACCCCAGACCTCATCACTTGGTCTGGAGGTCATAGTTTAGATCTACAGTCTGTGGCCAAAAGTTGGTGTAACTTTAATTATCATCTCCTGTGTTTTTTAAACTTCCCATTTCTGATTGAAGAAACATTGCAGTTATTATAATCTCCTCTTTTCTGATAAGGTTTTCCACAATATCTTGGAGCTTGAATATGAGGATTGGCTCATTCAGCCAGGAGAGAATTAGTAAGGTCAAATGAGGAGGTCTGGTTTGCAGTGTTCCAGTTACTCAAGTTCTTCAGCTCCAAACTTGGTTCCTGTCTTAATGGAGCACGCTTTATTTACATGGGGAATTACACAATTTTTTTCCTGTAAGTTCAAGTGAAGGAAACTAAATCTACAGGCGTTATTTTTACATCAACAAACCTTTTTCCATAGGCTGTAGCTCTAAACTGTGTTGTTAGTTGGTTGTTTTTGTGCTGAGATTTGGCCAGAGTACATGTTATGTTTATATAGATATAGCATTATGAATGGAAATCACTTTACAGTTCTCAATATTTATCATTGGACCATATTTACTCTTCTACACCAAAGCCTACATACAGATTTCAGTGTACGTCCTGTCATATTTGTACAAAACTCTGTCTTGTGGTTTATTATTTTTAGTGTAATGGTATATCTTCTGATTTGCTTTTCTTTAAAAAAAATCCCTTCTTTTTGAGTTTTAGATCATTTTTTTATTTGTTTGTTTTCTTCAATTTTGATACAGCAATATATTAATAGTTATTAGCCTTTTGGACTAATCACAAGTTGAATAGGTTTAATCAGGTTTTATTCTGGCATAGAATATGGAGATGTTATGCTGCATCTTTAGGGCGGTCGGGAATAATAAAGGAAACTTTATGGTACCAATAAATGGGCAATATACAGTATTATTGCACAAAATAATGAGCCTACTCAATAAATAGTAGGAGCATTATACTACATTAAAAAACTGTACTAAAGACTCTTATTGAATTTATTTTACAGTTGAAGGAGCTCTCAGCTTTAAACAATTTTGTGAGTCACAGAATAGAAAACCAGTACATTTCTTTTTCCCCTTGTGACTTATGGCTAGACTGATACGATTCTGATAAGATTAAAACCATCTCTTAAGTTCTCTCTACTGCTGACTCATTTAATAGTTTAATATCTTGATACGTGCTTATCAAATGCTATTGGGTCAATGTTCAGCAATCGTATGTCTCAACTGTATTAAGTAAACATGTTTTTTTTTTACCACTGTTTACAAGACAATTATTTTCAGGAACATTCAAGAACTAACAGGAAGCATAGATTTTATATTTATTCCCTTTCGTATGTGTGATATTTCTTTTAATGCAGAAACTTTAAGGTTATTGAATAACACTCTCCGGTTTCTCTTTTTTCTCTCTTTAAAAAAAATCAGCATATCGTGTTACAAAGTGATAGCACTGCCGATTCCTACAAATGTACACAAACATCCCCTTGCATAAGACTAATATATCAGTAATCACAATCTGTCTTTTGGGCCCAACCTCCATCTAAGTCCCTGTGTACATTGCTACTATTGATAGCATAGCATTTAAGAATGAGCACATTAATATAAACATTGCAGCTGGACCATCGCCTGAGGTGTTGTTGTAGAAATGAATCAACAATTTAACAGAAGATTTGAGTCATTTTTTTTTTACCTGCAGTAATTTGTGCCACATTCGTAATTATCTCTGCATCCTGCACCCACTGGCTTCAATGTGTTCCAGCGCCAAAGTAGAGAACGCTTGGCACGGTGTATGAGTCCTGATGCCCAGGTGTCCACTACTGGAGCTGTCTCTACCTGCAGACAGTCAAACAGACAGCCAGACAGACAGAGGTATTAGACTAATAATCATATGAGTAATCCTTGCCCAAAGTGAGCAGGTAAGTACTTTAATTTTATTTATCTGCTCATTTTAGTGTATAGAATTTGACATGGTTCATTAAAAAAAACAGATTTTAGACAGATGAAAAACTGTCCTTGAGTCAAAATATCCACACATTCATTTGCTTTAACAAGTTCATTTTTTCTATTACTGTGTCTAACTAAAACGTTAATCCTTAATCGAGAGGAAACGAGTAAACAATTAACGAGAGTGAGAGGAAATGGTGAGTCTTAGATGAATTAGAAAGATGATTTAGTTACATGTTTAATTGGACAACGATTAAGCCAGGAGTAATTCATTTTAATGTATAATTTGTTCATATATAGTGAATTGACTTGAAAGAAAAAGAAAATGGGGTTGAAGTTTGATAGTTTATATATGAGAATATGCCAATTTCAGGTCATGTTTTGTTAGACATGTATGACAATATGTATTAAATGTGTATTAAAATATACAATATATTAAAGGTGCTGCATATGAGAATATGACCCTACTGGGGTAAAAATCTATGGCTGTATCAAGAAGATGTTAAGGCTACTTTACTGATAATTGTATGAGTCACTCAAGTGGACTAAACATGCTTGCATATTGCAGTCATTTCATAATGTAATCAACATTAATCAACAGCTTTACATGAACGAATTTAGAATATATTGAGTAAATTTGTGTGTGTGTGTGTGTGAGAGAGAGAGAGAGAGAGAGAGAGAGAGAGAGAGAGAGAGAGAGAGAGAGAGAGATTACATTACAACGATTGTAAACATTTTCCGAACTCTAAAATCTCACAGCACCTATTCGAAATTCTACAGAGAGAAATTGGCATGAACTAAAACATCGATTGTTTTAGTTTGAATTTTTAAGTCATTAATACTTTCTTTTGATCTGAGAACCATACAGATAAGATTTGCATTCAGTTGATGCCCAAATTGATCAAAGTGTGAAAATTAAATTATTTAATTAAAAAAAATATTTTACCACAGAATCATAATATTAATTTAATTGGTATGGTGACACATGTACTGCCCATTGTATTTTACATGACTTATTCTTTCTTTGTTTTTGGATATCAATTAGTACAAATGACATTACTAAAATTAAATGAATATCATTTTAGTAATGTCATTTGTACTAATATCTGATGTCAGAAATAAATTAATTAAATAATTAAAATAAATGAATTCATTCATTCATCTATATTAGGCAACCCTAGTCAAAGTGGATCAATTAGTGAAATAAAAGCAGCTCTTAATAGAGGATTCACACTATATTGTATGATGAGTGTCCTACCTGGATCACACAGATTAGAGACACAAGCACAGTAAGTGCAAAGAGCGTGATTCTTGATGGTCTCATGATGGAGAGCAGTTGTATTTATTTTCCGTTTGTCCACAATTGGAACTCACTGTTGCGCGAGTGAAAGCGAGTTATGTGCAACGTGCTTATATTAGAGCAGATAATCTGTCTGATAAGGCTATTGAAGGGCAAGGTTCACTTGCGATGGCGCGAAGAGGAACACTTTAACCAATGGAATCGAGACAAGGCCACGTCTACAGTGAAGCCGCAATCAAGTGGGAATTAAAAAAATAATTGTAAAAGAATGTGTGTGTGTGTGTGTGTGTGTGTGTGTGTGTGTGTGTGTGTGTGTGTGTGTGTTTGTGTGTAAGACTAGAACTGCAACAACATGACAACATTTCAGTGTAAGGGTCCAGCATTAATTTAATGGAATTCTAAATGTTTTATTGTCAACCCTAAAGTTTATTGTACAATCGTTAATCTTAAGGTTTATTATTCAGTAGTAGATTTGTGAGTTATAACTGCAGAGCAATATAAATGTCAAATGAAGACATATCTATTATGAGATAAAACATGTTTTTTAATTATTTTGAATTTGAATTATTTATAAAATAATACACAATATTTTGTAACCCTATTAATATGATAAACAATCTATTTATCTATCTGTCTATCTATATAGCTATACATCCAACCATCCATCTATTTTTTTCTATTTCTGTTTTTCTACCTGGACTAATCAAGACCTTTTCAAGACCAGCATGGAATATTCACGACTCGTCCCCATTCCATCCCAACATTAACTGCACCAGTCAGAAATCTCTACCATCTCTGTTGTTGAAAGGAAGGGTGTGTCCTGCATGTTATCCACATTTACTTGGCAGTTAATGCTCATCCTCTAGTGTTTGGATGTACTTTGTGTCCAGTCTGTCAGGATGGGCCAGAAGGGAGGACTCAGCGAGCAGGTTTGAACCAGCTTGAGTCCAGAGAAATGGAACCTTAAGCGGCAGGTCTCTGGTGGATAGCCAAACCCCCTGAACAACACGATACGGGGTGCCGGACGGCACTTGCGATTGGCACACCAGGCGTAGCTCCTACAAGCACTGAGTAGGACCGCACAAGCTTTTCTCCAGACATGTCAGCAACGCTTGACCAGGGCAAGGGCAGAGGGAACCGAGGCCTCCATTTCCTGATTGGAGAACAGTGTAGGCTGGTATCCATATGCAGCCTGGAAGGGGGAGAGACCCGTGGCAGTCGACAGCAAGGAGTTGTGGGTGTATTCCACCCACACCAGGTTAAAGGACCAGGAAGTAGGTTCTTTGGAACACAGGATGCAACGTCCTTTTTCTAGTTCCTGGTTTAGCCGCTCGGTTTATCCGTTAGACTGAGGATGGAACCCAGAAGACAGGCTGATGGTGATCCCCAGGAGCTGGCAAAACTCTCTCCAGAAGTTAGAGGTGAACTGAGGACCACGATTGGATACAATGCTGTGTGGGAGGCCATGATGGCAAAAGCCATGGTGGGGCATGAGCATGGCTGTTTACTTGGCTGACGGAAGTTTGCGCAAGGCATTGAAATGGGCCATTTTGGAGAATCAATCCACCATTGGAGAGGATGGTGGTGAGCCCAGCGACACGGATAAACCAGTAACAAAGTCTATGGAGACATGAGACCAGGGCCACCTGGAAACAGGAAGAGGATGGTGCAAGCCGGCTGGGGGGCCCCGGGGTGTCTTATGCTGAGCAAAGACAGGACATGCTGCCACGAACTCCCAGATTTACTTCTTTATCATAGGCCACCAGAAGCACTGCTGGAGGACTGACAAGGTACAGGCAGAGCCAGGGTAACAGGAAAGATGAGAACTGTGGCACCATTGGAGGACGGGAGTGTAGACGGTCCGGAACAAACAACCTTCCCTCTGGACAGCCCTCTGGAACTGGAAGACTGGAGATGGCCTGCTGGACCCTCCTTTTAATATCAAGGTGAAGGGCTCAGACCATGACGGAGGAAGGAAATATGTTCCACAACAGGTTCTCCATCCTCCTCCATGGTGAATTGCCGAGATAGAGCGTCCAGCTTGGCATACTTGGATCCCGGGCGATAGGGCAGGGTGAAATTAAAATGTCCAAAGAAAAGACCACAGCGGGCTTGCCTGGAATTCAGACGCTTAGCCGAGCAAAGATAATCAAGATTCCGGTGTTCCGTCCACACTAGAAAGGGCTGGCCAGCACTTCCAGGGCCAACTTGATGGCCAAGAGTTCCTGTTCACCTATAGGATTTTTCCATTCAGCCGGGCTGAGGTGCCTTGAGAAGAAAACACAAGGATGGAGCCGGTTGTCTTTGGCAGATTGCTGAGACACGATGGCCCCCATGCCGTCATCAGATGCATCCACCTCCACAATAAACTGCTGGTCTGGGTAGGGGAGAGCCAGGATGGGAGCTGTCATGAAGAGGCCCCTGAGTCTGGTAAAAGCTTGCTCAGCTTCAGTATTCCAGCTGAAGGCTTAGAGTGTGGAGGTTAGCCGGTGTAGGGGGTCAGCGACAGTTCTGAAGCCCCTGATGAACTTGCGATAGAAGTTTGCAAACCCCAGAAAGCGTTAGAGCTGCTTTCTGTTATCTGGGAGTGGCCAGTCCCTAACTGCCTTGACCCGGTTGGACCAGGCGAGAGAATGAAGGCGAGAGAATGAAGCCCAAAAAGGTGGTACTAGTGGTGTGAAATTCACATTTCTCAGCTTTCACATACAGATGATTTTCAAGGAGGTGTTGGAGCACGACTCGAACCAGATATTCATAGAAAAACAAAGAAAAACCCTGCCCCCGCTGGAGATGAAGAGTGATGAATGAAGAGTGGACGAATGATGCCAGCCTTGAGAGAATCCTGGATGTACTGTGCCATGGTCTCTCTCTCTTGGGTCCGGTCAGGTGGTAAAGACGGCCACGGGGTGGGGAGTAGCTCGAGGCAGGAGGTCAATTGCCCAGTCGTAGGGCAGATGAGGAGGAAGGACGGAGGCTCTGGTCTTGCTGAAGACAAATCTCAGGTCATGGTAGTCCAGAGGCACAGAACTGAGGTCTGGTGGAGTCTGGGGTTTCGAGTCGAGGCAGTGAATGTGGCAGTGGGGTCCCCAGTCCAAGATAGGGCCGCTGGTCCAGTCCAGGTTTGGATTGTGTTTCTGAAGCCAGGGGAATCCCAGCATAATGGGCGCTTGCGCCGATGGAATTATCAGGAATGTTATCCACTCACAGTGATGTTCGGCGACCGTCAGGCGTACAGGTTGATGTAAAAACATGTTTATAGAGCATGACAATGCAGTACAGTACTTTTTCAGTATTCTAGTACTTTCTTACTCTACCCTGTCATTTACAGCTCTCACACCATACCCTAAACATGTGAGCCAGAATTAAAAAAAGTTAGCACAGCTTTCATCTTCTTGCATATCCCAAAACAGATGATATTAAAAACTCATTGCATACCTATTGATCCATGTACATGTTACATGACCAAGAGTGCACTCATATCATGAATATTATAAATTGTTAGTGTTTAATTTCATTTACAAAGCTATCAGGGCCAGTGTGCACTGCTTTATATTAAGTATGTGGACAGTATGAGTATTTTTCTCTCATAGGCATTATTTACACAATGAAAAAAAGGTAATATCTGAGCTGTAGAAAAGTGCATGTCAGATTTAAAGAAAGACTTGTACTGCTTTTGCAGTTTTAGGTACCTTTAATTTCTGCTTCTATAATAGCAGCTCTGTATTACTGTGGCTTCTGTCTGTGCTCATGGAAAGGTCAGGAGGTTTTACAGTTTTTACTTTATAATCATTAAGGAATTTACGCATTTTAAACATGGAGAAGATTCTGTGCCAAATCACACTGGTGAACAAATGGTTCAAACGGTGCTTCTCCTTTTCATTTGTGACATGAACATATAGCACGGCATAAATAAAATCCTTCAGAGCCTTACAGCAATCTCCTGGATATTGTTTTCAAGAGATCAAGCAATGTACAAAGAATAAATAAAGCAATAATTGACTAAAGATTTTGCTTTTCAGATGAATGTTTCATGTTTTCTGCATGACTAATGAAAAGGAATACAATTTGTTTATTGTATTTTCCATATTTTCACCAGTATCCTTGCTTGCACTTTAAAATCCAATGATGCATTACATTCACTTCAGAAACAAATTTAGCTTTTAATTATTTAGAAGCAATTGCCTTAATAAGATTAATGCAATGAAGGTTTTGCTTTATATACAGGGAGTGCAGAATTATTGCTATGAATTATCAAGCTGTATAGGCTCGAAAGCCTACAACCAATTAAGCATATTAGGTGATGTGCATCTCTGTAATGAGAAGGGGTGTGGTCTAATGACATCTACACCCTATATCAGGTGTGCATAATTATTAGGCAACTTCCTTTCCTTTGGCAAAATGGGTCAAAAGAAGGACTTGACAGGCTCCGAAAAGTCAAAAATAGTGAGATATCTTGCAGAGGGATGCAGCACTCTTAAAATTGCCAAGCTTCTGAAGCGTGATCATCGAACAATCAAGCGTTTCATTCAAAATAGTCAACAGGGTCGCAAGAAGCGTGTGGAAAAACCAAGGCGCAAAATAACTGCCCATGAACTGAGAAAAGTCAAGCGTGCAGCTGCCAAGATGCCACTTGCCACCAGTTTTGCCATATTTCAGAGCTGCAACATCACTGGAGTGCCCAAAAGCACAAGGTGTGCAATACTCAGAGACATGGCCAAGGTAAGAAAGGCTGAAAAACGACCACCACTGAACAAGACACACAAGCTGAAACGTCAAGACTGGGCCAAGAAATATCTGAAGACTGATTTTTCTAAGGTTTTATGGACTGATGAAATGAGAGTGAGTCTTGATGGGCCAGATGGATGGGCTCGTGGCTGGATCGGTAAAGGGCAGAGAGCTCCAGTCCGACTGAGACGCCAGCAAGGTGGAGGTGGAGTACTGGTTTGGGCTGGTATCATCAAAGATGAGCTTGTGGGGCCTTTTCGGGTTGAGGATGGGGTCAAGCTCAACTCCCAGTCCTACTGCCAGTTTCTGGAAGACACCTTCTTCAAGCAGTGGTACAGGAAGAAGTCTGCATCCTTCAAGAAAAACATGATTTTCATGCAGGACAATGCTCCATCACACGCGTCCAAGTACTCCACAGCGTGGCTGTCAAGAAAGGGTCTAAAAGAAGAAAAACTAATGACATGGCCTCCTTGTTCACCTGATCTGAACCCCATAGAGAACCTGTGGTCCATCATCAAATGTGAGATTTACAAGGAGGGAAAACAGTACACCTCTCTGAAGAGTGTCTGGGAGGCTGTGGTTGCTGCTGCACGCAATGTTGACGGTGAACAGATCAAAACACTGACAGAATCCATGGATGGCAGGCTTTTGAGTGTCCTTGCAAAGAAAGGTGGCTATATTGGTCACTGATTTGTTTTTGTTTTGTTTTTGAATGTCAGAAATGTATATTAGTGAATGTTGAGATGTAATATTGGTTTCACTGGTGAAAATAAATAATTGAAATGGGTATATATTTGTTTTTTGTTAAGTTGCCTAATAATTATGCACAGTAATAGTCACCTGCACACACAGATATCCTCCTAAAATAGCTAAAACTACAAACAAACTAAAAACTACTTCCAAAAATATTCAGCTTTGCTATTAATGAGTTTTTTGGGTTCATTGAGAACATGGTTGTTGTTCAATAATAAAATTAATCCTCAAAAATACAACTTCCCTAATAATTCTGCACTCCCTGTATATATATATATATATATTCCTAATGAGAAAGACTGTGGAAATGAAAAAGAAAAACACTGAGATGATATGATGAATATACATTAACTACACCAGTCAAGACCCTGCAAAACATCTACCCGGATTAATCATGACAATGACAATAAATCTTTAAATCTTGTGTGAACAAAATTAATATTTTCTTCTTTGAATTTTCAGGTAGCAAAAAATCTCAAAACCTTGAAACCCACCATTACTAAGCAAGACCCACTTGGATTTGATGCTGCCAGTCCATCTACTGGCATGTTTTTTGAAGGTTGTAAAAAAAAAACAAAGTGGTTTCCCAGAGGTTCAACACAAAAAAACACAATTGTTTTCATGTGTATTTAATGTTTTTGTGTCACATTGTCTTAGACTTGTTCCTTTACATAGTCCTGACTCATGTGCTGTTGTATTGCATCTGACACCATGGTCCAGCAGTTATGAAAATGTATTTAAATCTATCCAAAACAGTATAGGTGAATGTCAATAAAACCCACATGACCAGTGAAGCTGTAATTAACTTGTAGTGCCTCTGTGCTATCCCTGTCTTAGCCAGGAAAGTGTTTTTCCATGTCCAACAGAAACCTCTGTTTTTGGAAGGAAGGGTGTGTCCTGCATGTTATCCACGTTTCTTGTCTGTTTACTTAGCAGTTCATGCTCATCTTCTGTTGTTTGAATGTACTTTGACATTTAGACCTATCTTTTTTCTTAGTACTCGATGGATGTTGGATTGGTATGTGTATTGTGTTTTGGGTTTTGGTATTGGCAGGTTGTATTTCTTTAGCTTGTTGTGATAGTTGATTGGTTGGACTTCATCTTTTTTCTTGTTGGCCTGGTTTACTCCAGCTTTTTATTGTCTCTATATGCTGTAGAATTACAGTTAAACATCACTTGAATGAAGAGATCCAAACCTTTTCCAGCATAACTAAGTCCATGAAGACATGACTGGCCAAGGCTGAAGCTGAAGAACCTGAGTGGTCCACACAGAGCCCTGACCTCACACCCAATGAACATCTTTGGGATGAATTGGCCTCCACACCCAACATCAGTGCTTGACCTTCATTAATGCTCTTGTGGCCAAATGAAAAGTGGGAATACTTCTGCAATGTGATCTTTAGCAAGCACATATGATAGCAATGTCAGTTTCTAAAAAGCATTGTCCATAAAATGTATTTTTTCCATGTCCAGTGCTTGGATGTCTCATCCAATATGTGATGATTTTTTCCCAATTATGTGCTTCAAATATGATTCAGATTCAACTCTTGTTAAATGTTTTATTGCAGTTTACCTGGCATTATGTGTTGGTTGCTTCTTTTGGTGAACAGGGTATTTATTATTGATGTGAGAATCTAGATCTAAGAATAAGTTTGAATGTGACTTAATGTAACTCTTTACATGTAACATCAGCATTTCATAGTTCATTATTGTCTACTTAAACTTCAGAGTAACCAGATTCAAATGGGATCCTATTTTATTCTGGGTAACATCAGATTATAAATTGTGCAGGCATTACATAAAGATGTCAATCCAAAAATAATCAGGTTGGCTGTACAGTGTATCCATATGTCACTTTAAAGGGTTCTTTACTTCTTAAAGTGTATAACTTTAGTTGAACTTTCATCACTACAGGCAGAGAATTTACTGTATAGAGGCCATTTATATTTTAACTTCCTGTTCAGACCACCAAAGGAAGTCTGCACAAATGTGAAAAAAACTTTTTTTACTATACACATTTTTTGTTTATCTCACCTCCAACTATTGAAAAGCATTTTTAAATCTCTCTCTCTCTCTCTCTCTCTCTCTCTCTCTCTCTCTCTCTCTCTCTCTCTCTCTCTCTCTCTCTCTCTCTCTCTCTCTCTCTCTCTCTCTCCCGCTCATACACACACTAAGGTAACTGCTTTGAAACTCAACACCCCATAGCTGACTGTGTCATAATTCTACCAAAAGGAACCACATACATCCATGAGGAACTTCAGAGCTCCAGCTGTGTAATATGTCAGTACCAGTAGGAGGGATGTTCAGATTACTTAATAAACACAGTACACTTTGTTTACACACTCTGAGTGTTTTCCAAGTATAGTGGTTGTATAGACCTCTCTCTCTCTCTCTCTCTCTCTCTCTCTTCCCTCTGACTGTTTTATTTTTATGACAAACATAGCACACCCTTTACAAATGTTCCCCCAGAGCTAGTTCTCTCTCTCTCTCTCTCTCTCTCTCTCTCTCTCTCTCTCTCTCTCTCTCTCTCTCTCTCTCTCACACACACACACACACACACACACACACACACACACACACACACACACACACACACACACACACACTCCTGTCTCTTTTCTGAGAATTCTATTCAGCCCTAGGTGAAGGTCAGATTTGTGCTTTTGTTTTCTGTGGCCTTGCACTGTCTCATGAAATTTTCCACATTTTCAGACACAAGGAGCTTTGTGTGTGTTTGTGTGTATGTGCGTTTAGGTGGGGGTTGTATAATTAAAGTTGTGGCAGAGTCTTTCACTTGAGAATTTATAAAATTGTATATTTAAGAATTGTAAAAGTTAGGGTTAGAGGCCAGCTTAGTGTTCAAATCGTTCCCTATGATGTAATTCATTTGAACTCAAGTGAAATATTAAAAAAAAGGAACTGGAAACAAAGGACCTTTGTAAGATTTACTTTAATTTATTCAACATTTTAGACATTAGTCCAGTGTTGAATATAGGAACTCTAAGTGTTAAATCTGAATTAGCGGCTGTGTGAGAAATCAGTGTATTACTTAAGTTCTTGAATGATATTATTGCCCATTGTCTTCTGTGACAGGACTGTGTGTGTGTGTGTGTGTGTGTGTGTGTGTGTGTGTGTGTGTGTGTGTGTGTGTGTGTGTGTGTGTGTGTGTGTGTGTGTGTGTGTGTGTGTGAGAGAGAAAGAGAGAGAGAGAGGAAGAGAGAGCGTCATGGTGAATACAGTCTAGCTAAGTGTGTGACCTTGCAGAGCTGCTCCAAATACACACAGGCATTTTCACCCAGTCTCCCTCCCACACACTGGATTCAGTGTTGCCAGATTTCTCCAATGTTATTTAACCTTATTTTAATCACACAACCCTGAGAGCAGTGACCTTAGACCTATAAGTTAGATTTACTTCTTTTTTTACATTAATATATTTAATAGTGAATTGGTGTTTAAAGCTTAATATCATACTATGAAGTCATAACTTAAAAAAGTATGGATTCTTAACCTATAATCCCAGTTAGACGGGTGAATATTTATGTAATGCACAGCATATCGATTAATTCAGTAAGTTAATATCTTAATCATGCAAAGAATCCATAAATGTAAATGTGTTAGATAACAGTAGTATAAGCTCAACTCTATGGCATGCTTTTAGGATTTTTAAATATTATTTACTGTTTTTAAATCTTTTCTTGAGTTTATAAGCCATGACCCATAATGACATTTATTACATTTTATAATTTATTTTTATGTATTATTATTTAAACCAAAGTTAACTAATTATTGTAATCTATCTAAAATTAGTAGTATTATATTATCTGTTAGAAGCAGTGAACTCTGGCAAATCTGGCATTTTGACTGCTTCAGCTACTCAAAATAACATCTCTGACTAATTATATCAGTCTTGAAGAGTTTTTGGCAGCTGTTAAGGATGCAATCCATACAATCCATGCAGTTGTTTTTAATCAATTCTGGGGAATCTGATGGAAAAGATTTCAAACTTGTAGTCCTGCATAACAACTTTGAACTATTTAATCTGGCAACCCAGCTCAGTTTAGTCCCTCCCTCTACCCACACTGCTCATTCATAGGAACGGCTGAGCACGCTGGACCTGCAGATAGCATGCTTCTGAAGTCGCACAAACTTCTGAAGTATTTCAAACCTAAAGTTTGAGGTTAAACTTTTTGCCTTTTTCAAGCTGCTACCTCCCTTTGCGACGATCTTATCTAAATAGATTCCCTGAATGTTTTTGCTTAGGGGGAACAAAAAAAGTGAACTTGAGAAAACACATGGTTTCAGACTGAGTGTGGACTTTTGAGTTTACCAGAGATTTGGCTTTAGACTTTTTAAGAATTCAGAGCTTTATGCTCTGTTGTGTTTATAGTTTTAGATTTTTTTAACTTTAGATTCTTTCACTTTTGAGGTTTTTTTTTGAGATTCCCAATATTTGGATGATGACGTGCAAGACCTGTTTAATCTATGCCTCTATAGTAACAGGTGTGCTCATGCTCGTAGCAGGCTTTGGCATCCTCTTGGCTGTTGATCTGAAAACACGGATGGAGCAGAAGCTGAAAGCAGTAAGTTTTTACAAACACCATTGTACAACACATACCTGCATCCTCTTTGTGAGATTTTATTTGAGACTCTGTGACAATCAGAGGCTTTCGTTGAAATGTCTGGCGTTCTTTCATGTGCCTTGGTGTTTTCCTTCTCTATGATGCAATGACAAAAATAAAACGGACCAGCGATTTTACTTGCAGGAAATGGAATACAATGTTAAATTAGCCCTTTGTCTAGTTCTTTTATTTTTTGTTTTTTTATTTTATTGTTTGCTGTGATCATTGATTTCTCACTAGGTACTCAGCAGTGTCCTATTTCTTCACTTTCTGGCTATATGTACAGTTTTATACTGAACGTCACACAGGCACTGTTACTATTTAAACATAGCAACATATCTTTCATACACTTTGAAAAATCATTAATAATGGACTTGGATTGAATTATGGAATTTCTAGGCAGTTTCAGAACGGTGGGCTCTTGTCTGCATTTATAACAGAGCACATTATATTTTGGCTGATTTTCAAAGTTGTAAAATAAAATGCTATTGTAATTGTAATTGTAATTGACTTGTGGTTGCAGTTTCTCAGTGTGTATGATGTCCTACTGAAAAGAAGGTCATGAGCTCCCTGTTTTGTACTGCTGAGCCTTTGACCCTGGTCCTTAAACTAAAAATTATGATACAGTGAATAATCTAGTGGCACAATCATTTCTCACTAAAATGAGTAATGACCTGACACCTTTTACAAATCTTTTTTAAGATCTGATTCTTGTATTTACACAGCTGTTAAAAAAAATCACCTCAATAGCAATTATGTGTAAAAAAGTGACTTATTTATTCCAAATAAGAGCAAACAGATGGGCCACCTTGATGAGTCAGTAAAATGCATCACTTGGGGGTGACGGTGCACTGGGCAGTGAGTTAAGATTCTGTAAATAGCAAGAACCAGCTACTGGGCATGATATTTTTTAACACAATTATGGCAGATGGCACACACTCTTATCGAGAGTGTTTTGCAATTACTGCATTTATGAGCAGTACAGCAGTGATACTTTGGTGGTCCTGGGATTTTTCTCACAACCTCCAGACCATTAGTTCTACACCTTAACCACTGAGCTACCACTTCTTATTTTTTAACACAAAATGTGCTTTACCAGGCAACCAGTAAGTTATAACACTTTAGTTATACACTTCTTATTCTTCAGGCAGGGATGAGTGAATGGAATAAGGAAGGCATGTCCAATCATATCTGCAAAGGGCCAGCAAAGGGTCTGGGGGCAGGTTTTCATTTTAATCACTCCGGAGCCAGACCTTGTACACGCTGACTAATGAA
Source organism: Tachysurus vachellii (assembly GCF_030014155.1). Classification (NCBI taxonomy): domain Eukaryota; kingdom Metazoa; phylum Chordata; class Actinopteri; order Siluriformes; family Bagridae; genus Tachysurus; species Tachysurus vachellii. The sequence goes on along the minus strand of NC_083476.1, from coordinate 5,898,345 downwards.
ATACTTGCCAGGAAGTGTCGACGATATAAAACACATGCCAGATCTTTCAGAACGTGTCATTAATTAAAAGAATGAGAATAAAACATTAATATCAGTAATCTGCTGCTGGCTGTTTGGAGGTGCACATACTTCAGCTTCATTTTCCATTTAAGTTTGCATTACTGATTACAGACAATTTGCTAATCAAATGGTGTGCAGATTTCATCTAAGTGTAAAAAGTTCATCATAATAGTTATGTTCAGTTCAATACCTTACTTTTGTGTACTTTTGAGTCCCTCAGCCCAGTCCCTGCAGGAAAATACCCTCCAAGGTGGTGCATATCACATGAGACCAGCTTGAACATATTATAACACATATATTTAAGGCTAAATCGATTTCAGAATGTTATTAATGGGTCATCATGTAGTTAACCAAAATCAATAGAATGTCTAACATAACGAATTAAACACAAGACATCGATTTTTATTGCTGTCATATTGACAGGAAATTAGCCAGCATACAATAAATCAGGATATACAGCACATTCACCTTCTTTTTATTTAACTAAGTAATCTTAACAAAGGATTACAGGACAAAAGAATTTACTGAAAAGGAATAAATAAAGTATTTCTGATTTCTTATAAATGCTATGTCTATGGAATTATACATATACAGCTAGAGGTTATTTCATCCAGAGCATCATTTCCACTACTAAAATATGATCCACATCTTGAAAATGTATTTGTTGTAACTCAACCACTTCTTACATTCACACCACCTGTGGCTTATCAAATAAATACCAAAAAGATATTTCAGCCCACACCCATATATACCACCAATACCAACCACACCCATATAAAATCACTGATATGATGTGATGCTCTTGGGATTATGATCATACACTCCAGGCTTACAATGACATTCATTATGAGCTATTATTAAGACCTATTCAGATTAAAGTGGAGTCACTGTTACTAGCCTAATTCCATTATGCCACAGCTAACTTGTGTCTCAATTAATTAGTTAGTTGTAATAGGAATATGTGTAAAAAATCGTTAAGGAGTGAGCCTTAAGTTAAAGGCACTTCATTTTAATGACAGTTCTGTTTGTATCAAAGTTAAATTGGAGAAACTGCAGACGTTTGCATGAAATTAAGCTTGAGTTTGCAACTCGAGTTTGCTCAAAAATAAATTTGGTCTAGCATGACTGAAAAAGGAAATCCCTCTTGTCTTAGAAATAATGCTGACAAGCCTTAAAAAACATGTTTCAGGTGCAGATGTTTGCATAAAAGTGTATCAGCATGTCTTTTTTGTTATCACATACCAGAGTTGCTTTTGTGTTTTTGTGTTTTTTAAACAATGGACATTGTCTCAAAGCAGCTTTACAGGACATAAGAAACATAATACAATATATATATATATATATATATATATATATATATATATATATATATATATATATATATATATATACATACACACACACATATATATATATACATACACACACACATATATATATATATATATATATAATACAAACATTAATAGAATACAAAAATTCAAGATTAATACTAGACTTAATTATTTAAACGTGTTTGTATTTATATTAAATGAACAAGCTTGAGGTGACTGAGGCAACTAATTACAAATATATTCATTCGAATATATTCAATTAGACTATAGAGGAGAAAGAAAATATTTCAAATGCTGCTTTTGTATGTACAGGATATCACTCTGAATTTCTCAATAATTACATTTAGTTAGTAATTACATAACAACACTTGGTTAGTTGTATTAATTTATAGTTACGTTTAATACTGTGGAACATCCGCAAATCAACTTTGTTCCTCTTTATCACTTATTTTATGGTCGAATTCAACAGCACTGTGTAGTAAAGTTTGTATTTGTTTTGCACACGCTGAATCTGTGCACAAACAAACTTCAAAAAAAAAAATCAAAATGATGTTCAAAAAGAAATAAATAGGGTTAAAACAATGTTAAATTGTGACTTACATGTAAAATTTGTTAGATTTTAGTGTGGCTATAGAAAACTGATTATTATTATAGATATATAAATGTATTTTAGTTTTATTACGGCTGTGCGTGATTGGCAAGCAGAGACACTTGGATTATAAACCTAACAATCGTTTCATACATCTCATTTCTCGTTCAAACCATTTAAACCGTTATCTGTAACTCTTTTTCTTTATCCATGGGAAAGCATTTATGTAGCCACATTCACACACTCCCACCCAACCCCCAACCACCACCATTCACCCCTCCAACCACTGAAAAAAATCCACAGACCCTGCGCCCCTGTTTCACACACTTCATTCTTGTTCACTTTCAACTACACACCCTCTCGTATCTGTTTCATGTCTTTCCCCTCCCTTGATCTAAGGAATGCAAACTACAATAAGTGCTGTACTTGGAGAGAAAGACTGTTGATGATGGATGAAAACAGATAGTAATTTGCATAAATTTGTATACAATAAATCTAATCAGGAGGGGGAGGGGAATCCACATCAAACTGAGACTCAACAGTCTAAAAATAAAAACCCAAACAAACAACGCTGTAGTTGTTATGAAAGAGAAATTCCTTTTTTTGGTATAATGTTTGTCCTGGACGTTGAAGACAATGTTTTGTTTTTTTTTCTTCAAAGTTGAAAAAATCCTTTTGATCTTAAAATACGACAAAAACAAACAAACAAAAAAAAAAATGAACATTCACACACACACACACACACACACACACGGAGCCAAAGGGCCCCTGAACACTGTCAGATATTCTTGTGGGAACATCTGTCTGGTCCCCCTTACGATTTAAAAACATTCCCACCCAGACATCACACAGAAAGCTGTACACACCAAAACAAATCACAAACCAAAACATTCATACCCTACGCACTCTCTCAGTTTTCCTCTCTCTCTAAATTTCACATTGTAAGTAAATTAATTTTATTTCATAAAGCACACATAAAAACAAGGAAAGCAACACACAAAGATCACACACACAAATGTGTGTTTAAAGACATCCACTGACATGAATATTAATGCTGATTGTTTTATAACCTTGACAAATCTCACTTTCTCATTATTATATGCATAAATTTTAGTGAGGTATTAATATTATACATGTATATTAATATATAACCCAGATGATTTTCAGATGATTTATAAACACTTGTTGACTCAATTCACTTGTTTGTTTAACCTCAGCTATTCGGCGTGGCCTCGAGTCATATAATTTGCTGACTTCTGACTTGACTTCACATAATGAACGAACACTTGACATGACTTTGCAACAGACTACTCAATTACCCATACTTTCATAGTTAAAAAGATTGCCTATAAAGTCTATATGATTTGCGTATATTTACTGTAGTATTTATTATTATGACTCCATTATGTCTAATATAAGCCTTGAAATGTAAAGTTGAAGATGAGGCAAACTTGACTTATTAATAACATCAGTTGAATGGCAAGACTTTGAGCTTACTTGCGATTTGCAGAAACAATGAATAGGTCCTAGCTTTGTGCACGGATACTACAGCAGTTCCTCAAGTCGTTGCATTCACATGTTCCCCTTTTGAAATTAGTCATGTCATGGAAATGTATATATTGTGTTCCACTGTGTAAATAGATAATAAATCTTTGCGAAACTGCGATCAGTTAATTTATGCTTTTATTCACACTCCTTTACACATCCATTCTATCTCTTTGTTTTATCATGGACAGTATCTTACCTGCATATTTATTATTTTTGGTGGCATTTTTGAAGTTCTCTCACTCACTCACTCATTTTCTACTGCTTATCCGAACTACCTCGGGTCACGGGGAGCCTGTGCCCATCTCAGGCGTCATCGGGCCATTTTTGAAGTTATTTTTGATTTTGAAGATATTTCTGAATTGATATCAGTTTTAAATTGTTATGTTATGGCTTTAATGTATTGTTATGGCATTAATGTTGATTCAAGGTGTTGAAATTTTACCAAAAACTTGCACTCTTATATTGGAACACATTATTGGTTCTATAATAACAACCTAGTAATAACACAGTAACAATAACACAGTAATTTAAATGATGGCTGAACCATGTAAATTTATGAAGTTTAGTTGCTGGTTCAGTTTTCTCTGTGTGTGTGTGTGTGTGTGTGTGTGTGTGTGTGTGTGTGTTTTTGGTGTCGCCTTTTGTATTTTTAACAAGCTGTCTTTTTTGTCTTAATAATCTGCATGTTGACGGACAAATGGTTTATATCTGTTATAATTAATAACAAGAGTTCATACTGTAGATGTTACTGCACATCGAATGCTAATAGAGAAAAAGTATGAAGTGCCATTTTCATCAGTAATGAAGATTTCTTGGGGGCACAGTGGCTTTGTGGTTAGCATGTTTTGATTAGCGTTTACATGTTCTCTTCATGCTTCTGGGTTTCCTCCAGGTCATCTGGTTTCCATCCCAGTCCAAACATTTGTTGTAGGCTAGTTGGCCTATCTAAAATTATATGTAGTATGTGTGTGCTCTACGATTGGTTGGCATCCTGTCCAGTGTGTCCCCTGGGACCCTATGTAGGATAAGTGGTACAGAATATGGGTGGATGAATGGATGAATGGATGATGGTGGTGCTATATTGTGGTATAAGAGCAATAAGCGCATGCTGTTATTGGAAAATCAATTTCAAGGTAGATCCGAATCACGTTTTAGTCTTCATTTATACCATAATACTGTTGAATTCTCAATTTTAATTGGTAACAAGGTGTTAATTTGTTATAACAGTAGCTCTGAAACTCAGATTATTTATTAAATAAAGTAAGTAAAGCGAATTAAATGATGGAAACTATAATAGTCATCATTTGAAGAAGAGGGCACGATAGATTGTGTAAGATGGTTTGGAAACACAGACATGGATGTCATAACATGAATCAAGGACATTCTTGGCAAATTGAAACACTATATGTTTGCACCCTGGTGAACTGGACAAACATGTCGATGGTGACATAAATAAGTCTCTTGGAGAAATAACTGAGTATAAAGTTATAACAAATATCAAAACAATAATTGTAGAAATAAAGAAATTTAGAAACATGATTAAATTGTATTGCAAATGAAATTTGGTTAATGAAACTAAAACTAAAACAAACATAAAGCAGCAAAAACAACTAAAAGAGAGAGTTGTGTATGGCAGGAAAATTGGAAGCAAATGTTTTTCCCTGAAATAAAAAATTGAAAAATGAATACTCATTTTTGAATTTCTAAAGAAAAACTTTTTCTCCCAATTTTCTTGCCATACACAACTCTGCTGTTTTATGTTTGTTTTAGCTTTAGTTTCATTAACCAAATTTCATTTGCAATACAATTTAATCATGTTTCTAGATTAAAAAAAAAATCTAAATAATTAAAAAGAAATAAAAAATGTAAAAATTAATACACATTTTTGAATTTCTAAATTAAAATCAGATTAAAACGCTTAATCTCTCTGCTTGTGATGAACTTTATTTGAGCAAATAAACTTCCCTTCTGGACTTTATCACTGTTTGAAAGACTCCGGAAAATTTGGGAAACATCCTGAATGTTTACATAGCCAGTATTTTACAGGCCAAATTTTATAGCCTGCTTTTTCTTGTTTTTACTTGTTTTAATGAACCTGAAATATCATTGTTGTTTTCATGTTTGTCTCATAGTGATCATTATCAGGGAATAACGAGAAAAGTGTTATTAGTGTTAAGTGTTATTAATTTGCTGTTACCCTCCTGCCAACACATTGTGAGAAACAAGCTTGTGCCTAATTTCCTTAGGTTTTTTTTGTTTAAGTCTCACTGATCCGATAATAATCTACATTGTGTATTGTATATTAAACAGTATAGTTGTGTGGCATATAATCTAGGGAGCTTTTCTGTGTTGCTGGGACACATACTTGCTAGGCAATGAACAATAAAGGGACTAATTATTGCCCTTGAATCTTTTTTTTACTGATTTAACTGTAACAACAACGTTGACTTGGTTTTGTTCAATCAATGTGACGTTATTCTCAAACAACCACAAACACCCTCTGTTTGCTCTTTACAGTATATGACTTCATGTGTGTTACTTAATGTTCCCAGTGGGTCTAAATTTCTCCGTCTCAATTTCTGTTTACTTCACAAATGTGTTAATACTAATAAAGTTTTAAGGACTTTCTCCCTCTCTTTGTCTGTGTTTCATGTTTGTATCTTTTTTATCAATGCCTTTCTCTATCTATCTATCTATCTATCTATCTATCTATCTATCTATCTATCTATCTATCTATCTATCTATCTATCTATCTATCTGTCTTCTGTCTGTCTGTCTCGATTTCTCATGTGAAAGGAGTGTGAATATCACCAGATGTCACAAAATGTCACATTCTTTTATGGGAGTGGTGCAATGATCTTTGTGGTAGTAAGAGTGTTTGAGAACTTTCAGAGAAATCTTCACACGTTCATAATATACAGTAAGCACTTTATGATATCCATCCCCTTTTTCACTTATCCTCTCTCTCTCTCTCTCTCTCTCTCTCTCTCTCTCTCTCTCTCTCTCTCTCACACACACACACACACACACACACCATTTATTCATCGCTCCTAATTCTTTCCCTCTTTGTCCCCCCTTGTCACTTTCTCCCACTTTAACTGTGCTCCTCTCACTCTCATGCATTTCACATTTCTCTTCCTCCGTTTTTTTTTACCTTATCCATCTTTTCCATATCTCTCTCTCTCTCACACACACACACACACACACGCTCTACTACCTATGCTCCTTTCTGTCTACTGTGAAACTATTAACTAGTCCACTTAATGAATACATGGCCACTGTTCAGTAGCAGGAATTTTGAGACTAAAGATTGTGATGGGAATCTTTTCACAGAATAACCCTAGTTTGCTTCTGGCATTTTCCATCCGTGGGACTGAAGAAACCTTTTTACGCATGAGAACTTGTCTCTTGCATGCAAATTTCTCTAACAAAAACAAAAAAGCACTGCTTCAAATGAAGCCTGGTGGTGCGCTGATATGCTGCTGTGATAGTGGTTTTTGAACAAGACATGTAAAACAGCTGTTGTGTACGCACACTAAGCTAATATGTATAGATAAATACATGACACATTTCTTGTGGATGTTATAAATGCTTATTTCTTACTACAGTGCTATATTGTTGTGCTAGAGGTCATGTACATTGTGCTGTTGTTGCCATGGGAGACAGTGATGGCAGCTGGGTGTCTGAATGCACACGGGTCACGTGATTGTCACCAACTAAAGTGGAATGTGTGTGTGTGTGTGTGTGTGTTGTAGGAGATCACGCTGACTGAGGGCAGTAAAGTGTTCCAGTCATGGAAGAATCCTCCCCCTCCTGTCTTCATGGAGTTTTTCTTCTTCAATGTCACAAACCCAGATGGATTCATGGATGGAGAGAAGCCACACCTCACACAAATGGGACCATACACTTACAGGTAACACACAAACATGGCATATAGACTGCTTTAGACATTAATAATTGATCTGAAAAGGAGGTGTAAGTAAACACCTATTATACAGACCCAGATAAAATTAATAATCACCAAATAAATCACCAAACTAAAATGAATTAACTTACAGCATACCAAGGCCAATTTATTATTAGGTTGTTTATTTTATTTTTTTTTCCGGTTAAACGGCTCTATACAACTTCTATCTCACTTAAGTGTGCAGTTGGTCTCTAGATCAAACTGTGCTCGAAAGGCAGTCTGTACACACAAGGGCTTTTACAGGCAGGAACAGCAGATAGCAGCCAGTCCACAAAGGACATATCTGGCATGTGTTCCTGTACACCACGCTAGACAAAGTCCAATCCTGCAGGGTCTCCTTTTATAAAGTTTTCTTTTTCTTTAATCACAATTAATGCTACAAATCAAACTATATTACACAAAAAGTTTAATTCAATAAGGAATTCCAATGCTTGGTGGAACATTTACTTTTATATTTTTCTGCAACTCAAATTAAAATAATAAATAAATAAATAAGAGTGTCTTTTGAAAGGCATTTGCATGCCTATAGATAAGGAACAGTGACGACTGATGCGTCCTTCGGTGGAAGCACAGCATCGCTTTCATCTTTTGGGCTGGTTTCCTGTTTAATTCTCAAAATTAAGAGCATCCGGAGAAAGTTGATCTGATCGGTTATGTTATGCTAAAAAGTAGCTATATACTTACAGCTATCTATTTAAATAATTGGAACAATGTATAAATAAATAAACTGGAATTTGTGGGAACAAACATGTTGCCCATGTAGTCTTAAAACAAGTGTCAAAGCCAGATAGATATTATTATTATTATTATTATTATTATTATTATTATTATTATTATTAACATTAAAGCATAAATACATGCTGTGCTTAAATTTAGTGTTCGATTAGAGTGATTTTTTATTTAGATTTGATTTGGGTTCTTCCAATAAAATATTAATTTGAAACATTTCTCAATTCACATATTACTATTTCTTGATTTAAATGCATATAAAAGGGGGCACGGTGGCTTAGTGGTTAGCACGTTCGCCTCACACCTCCAGGGTCGGGGTTCGATTCCCGCCTCCGCCTTGTGTGTGTGGAGTTTGCATGTTCTCCCCGTGCCTCGGGGGTTTCCTCCGGGTACTCCGGTTTCCTCCCTCGGTCCAAAGACATGCATGGTAGGTTGATTGGCATCTCTGGAAAATTGTCCGTAGTGTGTGATTGCGTGAGTGAATGAGAGTGTGTGTGTGCCCTGCGATGGGTTGGCACTCCGTCCAGGGTGTATCCTGCCTTGATGCCCGATGACGCCTGAGATAGGCACAGGCTCACCGTGACCCGAGGTAGTTCAGATAAGCGGTAGAAAATGAGTGAGTGAGTGAAATGCATATAATAAAATATTGTATAAAAAAGAGCTGACTGGCAGTGTAGCCACCTACAAACAGACTCTTAGATTGACTTATTTTAATCTCTTATCACATGTCTGCAAAGTCTGACGCACATGAAATCATGTAAGTTAGATCAGCTTTCACAGATGAAGCTCTCTAGCAGCACATATGTAAGTCTGTTATTTTGGTATCAACTTCTCTCAATGAGCGTGTAGGCAACTTATGTGAATATGCTTCAGTGCACAACCTTAACTTTTACTCGAACAGAAGTCACATATCAAATTTCTTTCTTTTGTGGTCTTCTTTTTGTCTCTGTTTTTGCATAAAAGTTAGATTTGATGGTTTGACGATAGATTTGATGATATATCTTATCATTAGCAGTGCATAATGAAATAGAGCAGAGCAACATCAAAAAATATCAAATATTAGTGGGGGGAGCAGTTTGATTATTTCAGGGGACGTGTCCTTTCAATATTTATTGCCACTATATAACATATTTCATTGAAATAAAAACACATAACAGAGTGTTATTAGTTGTTAAGTGACCTTAATCAGTTTCATTCAATTATATTTTTTATATCTTTATTATACCATTACACCAATCCAGAGATTGTACAATATAACAAAGCACCGGTTCTGTCAGGTTCTGGTGCAAGACATTAGACAAAAAGAGTACCTAAAAAATACAGAACAGGTGCACAGACAGTGAGTACAAGACATGTGCAGTGACAGTAAGTGCAGGTCATAGTAGATTACTTTACCATTGACTCAGCTGGTACTATCTCCTCTGTGTGTTATTTTATGTGTTATCTCTACCACTTTTAGTTAATATGCTGGAACAGCTATATTACAGATAACACAAGTGAAAATCCTTTAGTGTATATATTCATCACATGCTTTACATAATTTAAACAATCAGGCCTTTCAGTTCTCCAATCTTGCCACAGGGGTTGCAAGCCAGTTATTTCTAATTTCTGATGGTCAGAAGGAGCTGCACTGCGTCATTGGATTTAGAGAAATCGTTCGACAGAGTGCCGGGAGAGGAGCTATGGTACTGTGAGAAGTGGCAGAGAAGTACATCAGCGTAGTTCAGGATATGAGAGACGTGTGTGAGCAGTGAGATGTGCCATTGGTCAGACAGAGGAGTTCAAGGTGGAGGTGGGGCTACATCAAGGATCGTTATTGAGTCCCTTCTTGTTTGCTATGATGATGCTTGCGGATGACATTGTGATCTGTAGTGAGAGTAGGGAGCAGGTGGAGAGCACCTGGAAAGGTGGAGGTCTTCTCTGTAAAGAGGAGGAATGAAAGTCAGTCAAAGTATGACAGAATACATGTGTATGAACTAGAGGGCGGGAAGTAGAACAGTAAGGTCACAGGGGGCTGAGGTCAAGAAGGTGCAGGAGTATTTGGGGTCAACCATCCAGTATGACGGGGAGTGTAGAAAAGAGGTGAAGAGGGGAGTGCAGGCGGGTAGGAGTGGGTGGAGAAAATTGTCAGCAAGAATCAAGGGAAAGGTTTAAAAGACAGTAGTGAGAGCAGCTATGCTGTGTGTGTTAGATACTGTAGCAGTGAGGAAAAGACATGAGGCAGAGATGAAGGTAGCAGAGATGAGGATGTTAAGGTTCTCTTCAGGAGTGACGAGGATGGACAGGATTAGGAACGAGCACATCAGAGGGACGGCTCAGGTTGGCTGTTTTGGGAACAAGGTCAGAGAGACTAGATTGAGATGGTTTGGACATGTACAGAGGAGGGAGATGATTATATTGGTAGAAGGATGTTGGAGATGGAGCTGCCAGGTAAGAGGAAGGACAAAGAAGAGATATATGGATGTGTTAAATGAGGACATGAAGTTAATTGGTGCTAGAGTAGAGGATGCCGTGGATAGAGTTAGGTGGAAACAGATGATTCGGTGTGGCGACCCCTAAAGGGAAAGGCCCAAAGTGAAAGAAGAAGGCCTTTCAGTTCTCCAAGTGAAGAATAATGGGATATTGTTTGTGAACTTTTCTTCACTGTAACGATGTACGAGTATGTAACCATGTAACTGATTCTTGGTATTGGTCTAATACACTGAATGTGGTTAAGTTCTTCTGCTCTTCTGAGCCTTTTATCATTCAGAAATACTACACAAATAAATCTAATGTGTTAACTACCGGACTGCAAAAATGAGCTTATTATTGTAAATGTTTTAAATACTTTAGAACATCTGACACATTAAATCTCTACTTGGTTAAACTGGTTAACACTTAAAGTGACGTTCTGATAAACATGGATTTAACACTTTTGCAGTTTCAGTTTGACATAAACAACTAAACATTTCTCTAATTTGAAGGGAGAAAACTGATTCAAATTCTTGAATTCTTGAACTGATTCAAATTCTACTTTAATCCCTTAAATAACATTTTACAATATTGGAGAAAATATCACTTCAACGTCTAATATACATTCTGTTCATCATGATTTTATATTATGAAATTTTTTTTTTATATTTGAAATTTGTATAAATATTATATATGTATGTAATACATACATACATATATAAAACATTACTGAAATATTAATGAACACTTTATGAACTATCCTTTTATTTTTTATTATTACTTTATTCTTATCCTTACATATCTATTATAGACTTAAATGCTGAATGATCTGGTCACATTTATTTCTTTTAAAAGATTTCTACAGAAATGTGCAGATAAATAGTGTGGTCTGATTTGCCTGACAACAGTGTCTTTCTTGAATTACATTGTATTGCGTTGCATTGATTTATTTAGGGAGTACAGACCCAAGGACAATGTCACCTTTGTGGGAAATGGAACAGTTTCTGCTCTGACCACCAAAACCTTTGTGTTTGTGCCTGAAATGTCAGCTGGAGACCCGAGTTCGGATCTCGTAACTACTGTTAACATCCCAGCTGTGGTAAGTGTGTGTGTGTGTGTGTGTGTGTGTGTGTGTGTGTGTGTGTGTGCGTGCGTGCGCGCATAAAATATAGTTCCGTATACGATAAAAGCTATAATATAAATGTTATAATGTTTTTTGGATTACAATAGAGTGATTAAAAGATGCTCCATTAAATCTTCCTGTGTGAGCTGACCTTCAATAGCCACAAATTACCTTTTAACAAATAAAATAATGAGCTATATTTAGTAAGTGTTTGGGTGAAGAAGCCTATTCATGTTGGGGGAATAAAGCCTATTCATGTGATTTTGGAAAAATAAAACAACGTTGTGAATTGGCACAACAATTATAAACTTGTGCTTGAAGTCAGGAATATACCACCTTAACTCCTTGTGTCTGTGGTATGAAGGTCTCTCAGGAGTAGTGAAAAGTCCACTTCCGAACTCCATTCATGCAGCACATTCATTCATGAACAAAATAGCAACATCAGGTATTAACCAACAATATATTTCAATTTCTCAGCAATAAAATAAGAGCATGTACATGCCTGGTACAAGCATGCTAACTGTTAGCACTTCTGAAAGTTTTCAATGATCCAGTGCATTTAGAAATTATCTAGTAGTAATAAGCTTGAGTGTCAGGACTTGTGTAAGTTTGCAAAATCTTTCTCTGTTCAGTGTGGACACATCTTTGATGATAAGAAATCACGATTACCAAACTAGTCCAGTCATTATTACACAGTATTGCATTACCAGTCAGCAGCAGTTCAGTGGGGTAAATACATAGCAGCCCATTAATCAGCCCATGTCAGTCCTCAGCTTTAAGGAAATCTACAAAAGCCAGTCACACATTCATTGGTATATAAATAATGTTATCACAAAAAAAGACATTATGTCTAGTAAAGATTAATAGTATGTAGATTTATTTAAGCCAAGTTGAAATACTACACCGGCCAGCTAAGAGATCGAGAATGGAGTGTTTTCCCTTAAACCTCACTGCTCCAGGGGTGTTTTATCATGACTGGACCCATGAGCCCTACTTCCAAAGTTAAAAAAATTTCACTATGCTGTAATATATATGTGACAAAATATATAAATAAAATAACAGTGAGTTAAGATTAAAATGTTTTGGTGTAAAGTAGACAGCTTGGGGTTTTCAGTGTTTGATGTTGATTTGGTTTAGACAGTTAGATATGAGATATGTCTCTGCAGAATGAGTGAATTACAGCAATCAACATTGCTGAGTATCTTACACAGATCACTACACTTCCTGCTTCAAATCAGCACTAATACCAAACCAAATCTCACAAATTTCTACCAAACCTGTTTAAATACTCTCTAGCTTGTCATGTTACCAAGAAAGAGTCTCCAGTGACTGAAAACATACTGACTATTTCAAAGCACTGACACCAGAGACTCCTTCCATAAGTTTTAGATACTGTAAATGTCTCCTCACTGAATATATTTTTTAATGTGTTCATTATTGTCTTTATGTTTTTAATAGTGTAGTCCCTGTAAAAAAGCTTTAACTGCACAGACAATATTAGCATGAAAGTATTGAAATACACCTCTTTGGAAATATAGCTGACTCAATTACCATCGCTGCTGTTTTAGAAAATTAATCAAGATCTTCTTAGCAATCAGATCAAAACTGAAGCAGTGAAATGGTATGATGTGTAGTCAGCACATATCACCTGCTAAAAAGTAATTCAGCTCTACATTGTCTGTTTCTTTTTTTTCAGGCGGTGATGAATAAATTAAAGGATGTGGGTTTTTTGATCAGATCAAGCATTGCTATGTTCATGTCTTCAATGAAAACCACCATGTTTATGACCCACACTGTGGATGAGCTGTTGTGGGGCTTTAAGGATCCTCTGCTCAGTCGTTTACGCTCTGTAAAACCTGAGGTGGACGAGAACTTTGGCCTCATGCTATATGTACGTATCACTCACTCTATTTGTTTGTAATTAAGAATATCATGAATATAACATGGTTACTGCTGTATGTATCACTGTTTATTTATTTGTCTGTCCATTGTCTGTCCGGATTCATATTAAACAGAAGTTTATGTTGTTTCCTTTGTACACAGAAAAATGGAAGTAACGATGGCGAGTTTGTTTACTACACCGGAGAAAATAACTACTTGGACTACGGCCGAATCCACACTTGGAAGGGTGAAAAGTAATGATCTTTTATCATCTCTACCCATTTTTTACTAGCATGCCAGGACAATAGAGGGAAGGAAAAGGAGGGGGGGGGGGGGGGGGGTGTTCCTCTTTATAAAGTGTTTTATTCCTCTTCTAATACAGCAATTTGACAACAATTGTCAATTTTTTTTTAGAATGTTTTATCAATTTATGGTTAGATTTAATGTGGAATATCTACAAAAGCTACATCCTAATTGCTTATAAATTGTCATGTTTTGACAATCACACAAAATAAAGTTTTCCTAAATAAAGTTTTAGCCATAGATAATACAGAACATCCAGCATACAACTCTCTGTATGAGCTCTAACGTTATAAACTGTAACATATTTGAATGAGCACATTGCTATAAAACTGTGATTTGCATTACACTAGTGTCAGAGCTGCTTAAATATATTGGGAAATTAAAGACAAACGAATCATTTCACAGCACTGTGGAACAATGAAAATAATGTTAACTGGATGGATTGTATGATCCATATGATCCTTTTTTTATGTCACATTTCAGATAATAATTATTTGAAAGTACTTATATTCATCTTTATTAGTAATAAAATAAGCGACATTATTTGACATAAAGACAAACCATGGCCAAGACATCAGAGTATACTTAATTTCTCTTATTTCATAGAAATATTTATGAACTCTAAGCCTAATTTTTGAACTTGTATGTATGTATCATATAACAATTTCCAGTGTCTATTTTCTAGTTTATAAATTTGTTAATATAACAAATAGAACCAATAATAGAATTGGAAGTCAAGCATGTTTTTTAATGTATATAAACAGAAGTGTCATACATTATGTAGATAATAACCAGACATAAACACGGACGTCTTCGGACAGTAAATAGACAACAGTATTTAAATACCTTACCATCAAAACATTAAAGAGTTACCATTGGAAAGAATTATAATTATATAATTATAATTATTTTACTGATTAATGATCTTATATATTTGGGGTATTGATGATATATATGTTTACATTCAGGTTGATGTCGTATTGGGCCACCAGACAGAGTAACATGATTAACGGGTCAGACGGTAGTGCTTTTCACCCATTCCTGACTAAAGAGGAGCGACTAAATGTATTCACAGCAGATCTCTGCAGGTAAAGTAGTTAATTATTAATCACACTATATTCTCTACACAGATGTTTAGTCTTTGGTTTGATGATAAAATGCAGGTGTTTTTTTTTTATTATATTAAAATATGGGTTGATGGTTCTTATTAATTATGTCAGTTATCAAACGTTAATACATTTGAAACTGCAGCCCATGTTAGTCACATGTGGAGATGGTGGTGGTGGGGTAGTGATGGTGGTGGTATGTGGTGGTAGTGGGGGTGATGGGGTGTTGGTTATGTGGTTGTGCCGGTGATGGGTTGGGGTTAATGGGGTGTTGGTTATAGTGGGAGATTGGGGGTTGGTGGTAATGGGGTTGGGAGTGATGGGGTATTGGTGATGGTGGTGATAGTGGTGGTGGTTAGGGTGGTGGGGATTGTGGTGTTGGTGGAAGTGTGGGTTTATGTGATCCCTGGCCTGTTTATGTGATCCCTGGCAAGTTTTGTCAGAGTTTTAAAAAAGGAACTTTCTTCACTTGGCGGCAATTGCTGTTCTCATGAAATATATCCTGCCTTTTGTTGGGTCGGATACTTTAACTGGCGGAGGGCCAACGGCACAGAGAATATTGTGTACTGATGGAAGTGTGATCTTCAAACACTCTTTGTTTAGAAGGAAATTATGGCATTGCAGGTTGTAGAATGAAAATAAGATTACAAATTTTAGGAAGTCAGGTTCCTTGTTCTTACATACGCCCGTAACAAATTACAGACGTCAAATTAAATATGTATAAAAAAAAGATGGGAAAAAAATAAAACCATTGGGAGGATGCTGGAACTAATAGAAAGGAAATTAGAATATAAAAGCACTTTCCATGTTCCACACAGACTTTCTGACAATCCTTTAGTTAAAAATTCAATTGATTTTTCAGTGCAAGCTGAGTTTTACTTCCTAGTTAAAACTCAACATTTTTTATCTATTTTAACCTTTTGACTTATATTATGAAATAAGCATGAAATTGGGTCATAGGTCTCTTAGTTTCCAGTGGAACAGTGAAACACATCCACAACTATGCCACAACTATTTGTTAAAGGTTAGACAGCTGAGATCCCACATAACAACGAGGAGAAAGAAAATGGAGGATCGGAAAGATGACGCTAAAAACAAATGAAATTTATAATAAAAATTAATAAATTATAATTAACTAAATAAAAACACAGCAATTCCAGTTGAAAAATACTCAAAATTAGTATCATTTATAATTGTATATGATGTTATGTTAATATTTCTGATGTTCAGTCATTTTTTAGCATTTTATATTACTGTATGATACGAAGTGAACAATTTGTTCAATTAATTTTTCTGGGAAAGCTTCCCAACAGTTTTTGCCATGTGGTTGTGGAGATAGTGTGTCCAATCAGCTACAATAGCAGAAGGGGTTGAGCACTGATGACAGACGAGAAGCTCTGGCACAAACTTATTGTTCCATTTCATCCAAAGATATTCAGTGGGGTTGAGGTCAGGGCTGTCTACACGTCAAACATGGAACAGCATGTCTTTTTTGTTTGTACACAAGGTTATTGTCATGCTGGAACATGTTTGGGTTCTGCCTCATAATTCCATTGAAGGGAAATTCTAATGCTACAACAAAGAAATTGTAGTGTTTGGGGAAGACCTTTATATGAGTGTTATGGTTAACAAACTTTTTGGGCTTCTACAATTCAAATATTGAGCTCATTTGTGGGGTTTTTTTTGCTTGTTTTTTTCTCTTGGCAGAACTCGGATTTTGGATTTGCATTAAATAACTGTCTATTTATATGATAAATCAATATAAATACTTTGCTGATGTTGGCTTGTGGTTTTTAATGATAATATTGACATCATCCAACTGTAGTAAACCTTTGGAAAATATTCAGTTTTAAGTTAAGATTAAAAAACCTTTTCCTCCAGCTGTTTTATATTTTTAGTTTTTTTGTTTATTATGTAACTGTTATTCCTGACCTCCAACCTAGGTATCTGTCATACTCATTTTTACAATGACGGAGGGTTTATTTTCAGTGAGACCCTTGCCCTAAATGTACACACCCCATCCCTTCTTTGTTCAGCGTGGAAAGAATCTGCATGACGCTCATTCTCCTAGTGTTTGGACCTATGACAGCAAAAAAAAATTCACGTACCTACGATGTTAAGGAATTCTTCAAGGGCTTATAAGAGTTAAACAAATATTTAGACAATCATTACCAACAAGTATAAAACAGTCTTTCTAAAATATTTCCAAAGAAAGTGGTAATATGTGATACAATATGAATAACTGGTCTGTAATTGGATCATAACATTGCTATGTAGTGAACAGAGCACTTACTGTACATTAATGGCTTGTTTGTTTTCTGTTTTCATCCCACTGAACTTTCCCCTGATTTTTCTTTTTAAACCGGAAAAAGGGAACAAACTGTTTACCTTGTTCATAGGTTATCTCATTTCAAATCTCAACTGATTTTCCTGTATGGAAAGGAATAACTTCCCATAATTCTAAACATTGGGATAAACAAAGACATTAGAAAAAAGTCAGACCGCTTTCATTTATTCATCTTGTCAAGTGGGATAAATGTTAAAATCCTGTGGATAAATCCTCAAGATCTTTAATATAACCAAATAATCTATCATTTGTTTAATATAAATGAATAAAATGTCACAACTTTTTCTGTAGTATTAGTTCTTTATTATTTATTACTCTTATTATTAGTTATTAACAGTTTACTTTTTGAATAATGCTTTCCTGGTTAAACGTCTTAAATGTCTATAAACAGTAATGGTGTGTTTTATTCTTGTCATTCTTATTTACTCATGTACTTATTTTAGGTCCATCTACATGCTGTTTGAGAAAGAGGTGACTGTGAAGGGGATTCCAGCGTATCGTTACACTCCTCCTCGTGCTGTATTAGCCAGTGGAAAGAACAATCCTGAAAATGAAGGTTTCTGCCTTGAGACAGACAAAGAAAAATGCCTGGATGATGGAGTCTTAAACGTAGCAGTGTGTCGTAAAGGTAATACTGTGTACATTATATGGACTTAAAGTGTTTGGACAGCTGGACATTTACGCTTTATAAAAAATCTCGCCCCAGAGTTGGTCCGTTTGCTGCCTATAACAGATCCCATTTTTCTGGGAAGGCTTTCCACTAAATACAACCACTAGAGAATTTGTAGAGTCAGGCATTGGTAATAATAATAAGAATAATAATAATAATAAGAAGAAGAAGAAGAAGAAGAAGAAGAAGAAGAAGATGATGATGAAAAAGATGCAATTTTTTAAATTAAAAAGCACAAAATATTATTTACTACTACTATTTTTAACACTAATGGATGAATCCACAAAATGTGGTGCAATTTAAACTTTAAAAACCATAAAATTACATTTTTCATCGTTATACTTTTTTTAAAATATTTTTTTATTTCTAATATCGAATCTAATAAAATGTGCAAGGTTTTTTAGCTATCAGGATAGATAGATAGATAGAGAGATAGAGAGAGAGAGAGAGAGAGAGAGAGAAAGAGAGAGAGAGAGAGAGAGAGAGAGAGAGAGAGAGAGAGAGATGGATGGATGGATGGATGGATGGATGGATGGATAGATAGATAGATAGATAGATAGATAGATAGATAGATAGATAGATAGATAGATAGATAGATAGATAGATAGAAAGATAGAATAACATTAAAGTTTAATGTAAGAATATAGCCTATAATATATAAATATAGCCTATAATGTACACACCAAACACATTTAAAATAGACCTTACAAGTAAATCAATAATCTGCAATAAAAACTATTAATTTAAAAAAAAATAATAAAAGAAATTATGACAATTATCACCAAATTCACAGTGAATCCATGAAGGTCATTAGACATGCATCACTTAGAAAACACCAGTGGCTATGTTAGCTTAGTTATCAGTATTTAAGTTAAATATTATCCAGGTGTTAATGATTATCCTAAGACCAGCTGTGTGTGAGCTACTCACATTGGTTGGATTTTTATTATGAACACTTGAATAACCAAATACACCAAATTTGCATGCTTCATTTTTGTTTTACTTCCCAAAATGAATGTAAATCAATTTTAGCCAGATGTTTAGTACGTATGTGTGTGCGGTTGAGACCGTTAATGATAATCGGCAAACAGTCCAAAACTTTAGGTAAGATCTTCCTCCTCCTGACCAAAGACATGTTGTAGGATGACTAACATCTCTAAATTGTCCATAATGTGTGAGTAGGTGTGTGAACGTGCCTGAGATGGGTTCAGGGAGTGTCTCCACCTGAAAATGGATGGATGGATGATTTATTCACTTTCTAAAATGTCATTTCATTCATTGTAACTCTAAGCACTCTAAGCCCCTGAACCCTTATGAATGAATCTTAACTTCCCCTTCCCCAAAATGCTGTTTCAGTGTTTCTTTATAGAGCAAAAGTAATGACGTGGCATCAGTTAACCATGAAAAAGTCATCCTGTTATAATAATTCAGCTTCAGCTTACAGTGAAATGTATACATCAGATATGGGTTTCTAAATAAACACCTTCTGTCAGAGCTTAGGCATGTGATGCCCTAACCAAAACACACACACACACACACACACTAGGTACTCTCTAAACCTTGTCACCTGACACAGAGGTCCTGGCTCATTTCTAAGCTTCCACCTGCTGTGTGTGTATGTATGTGTGTGTGTGTGTGGGGGGGTGTTTCCATTGCCTCAGGTTGTGTGACCTTGGCTTCATTTTGCACAGTCCTCTCAGACATAAGTGTTAACTATTAGTAAATCATTATGGTGTGTATATTTCAAGATTATGCTCAATTCATTTTTTTTGCAGTAATCATTTATATGGAGTCTAATTTCAGTCCCTCTCTCTTACATACTCCACTTGCACCAAGTTTTCATTTGTGGTCAAACACACACACTGGAAAACAGTCCCCTTTATCCCACTAAGACGTTCTATAAGTGTTCTATGACTCTATCTCTCTCTCTCTCTCTCTCTCTCTCTCTCTCTCTCTCTCTCTCTCTCTCTCTCTCTCTCTGTGTGTGTGTGTGTGTGTGTGTGTGTGTGTGTGTGAGCAAGTGTGTGCATGTGACTGAGTGTGTTATGTGCCATTTATTTCAGTCTTGTGACCTTGTACCGTGTTTTACATGGAAGATCCAAATGATATTTGGCAACTTGGTGTGGAACAGAAAAATCAGTTCAGAGCTTGATAACCATTTAACACAATAGGTTTACCAAACATCACATTATCACCTTCAGCTTCTCAATTTCTCAACGTATAATTCTGTGGCAGTCCAGAAATTCTGTTATCCAATTGGGAAAACAGCTCAGATGCATAAAGCCTTCGGGATTTTATTAAATACACTGTTTGTGTAGTGTATTAGTTTTACTGATCAACCTGTCATGCTGGTTTATAGTGTCTCGTGACAGATTTTATTTTTTAAAACCAAGTAAATGTTTTTTAGTAATAACCTGTCGGCTTTTATCTAAAAGAAATCAAATGATTAGGTTATGGTTAAGAGGTTATTGGTAAGTAGGTATATGATTATGGCAATATGTAGCTACAGGAATACAGAAGTCAATAGAAGCTCCTTACAAACAGCCAAACATTCAGTGTGTGTGTGTGTGTGTGTGTGTGTGTGTGTGTGTGTGTGTGTGTGTGTGTGTGTGTGTGTGTGTGTGTGAAGTCTGATGATTACTCACTTGCTTTTTTAAAGGTTGTTGACCGTTATGTTATAAGAGAAGGGTTGAAGGGGTGTATCACGCAGACCTGTGTGTGTGTGACGGTACATTCACCGTTCACTTTATTAGGAACATCTATACTCCTTCACAATTATGCAGTTATCTAATCTGCCAATCATGTAGCAGCAGAACGATGCAAAAATTACAATGCAGATACAGGTCGGGAGTTTCAGTCAATGTTCACATCAAACATCAGAATAAAGAAAAAACATGGACTCTGTGTCCCTGTGACTTGTTGATAAGAGTTCAGAGTAAAAAGGTCAGCTGCCAGGAAGGTTATAGAAACTCGAATGACCAGAAAAGCATCTCAGGTGGATGAGCTACAACAGCATAGGGTTCCGACGCGGTCTTCTGCTGAAGCGCATCCTCCTCATGGTCAACGTTTTGTGCTTTCTGAGATGCTTTTCTGCTTGTCACACTTTTTTTTCTCATGTGCACATTAACTGAAGCTCTTGACCTGCATGATTTTACTGTGCTGCTGCCACACGATTGATCAGATAACATCATGAATGAATTCAGTGCATTATTAAATGTCTCATTAGAGAATTTACTTGTCCTGCAATCTTTGTATACAGGAACATTGTGTAATGAACATTGTGTAAAGAACATTGTCTCAGAAGGTATTTGGATCATAGAGCACACAGTGCAATCATAGACAAGCATCATGTAATTTGGGGTTATAAAAATAACGGGAAATTAAACCGACAGCCAAAACGTCTAGAAAGTCTGGCTGAGGTTATTGGACATGATGGTATTGTGACAAAGGTCACACCCTTGGAAAGCTTGAGCAATTAAAACAGCTCGGATTCTTTCATGTAAATATCTAAGGAAATAACTTCACTGACATTGTTCTTGCTGCGAACATCAAACACAATGGTGTGATGTACTGCTCATTTCCAAATGATCAGATATGTTGATAAGAACAAGTGATATTAAAATTAGCACAATGGGATGATGCTTTAAATGATGCACTGATTGTACTGAAGTTTGGCAACTTAAAAAAATGCACTACAAATTTTGCAAGGATACCAAAACCTGAAGCTCTAATCCTTATTTGTATATAAGTCCTCAGTTTCCCAACCCTGGTCCTTTAGACCCTCAGGTCTAGCGCTGTTGAGTATTTTCCCTGCTTCCAAAACCCCTGTTTCACTAATCATTGAAGTGGGTGTGTGACATCAGGACCAGGAGAAAACCTCAGGTCCACCAAGCTGTAACTGCTGGGCTTCTGATCAAAGCCCTTAACATTCAATTGCTTAGTTGTATAAAATGAGATAAAAATGTATGTAGTAAATGTAAGTTGAAGTGGTTGTGTAACAGCAGTAAAAACACCAATCAGTATACAGTAAAACCAAGGTTCTCCAGGGTTCTCCAGGATTGCGGAACTGGGGAATATACCATACTCAATTGTGCAAGCGGTTTTTGATTTGTAACACTGCAAAAATTTTATGGATAGAATTTTTGTCCTCCCATACTTTTTCTCACTAAAGAAAGTAAAGTTTATCTTATAAGGAAATAGAAAGATGAAAAAGCAAGCAGACGTTGCGGTTATGTCAAAGGTTCCACTGGTGATGTGAATTCCCTTGTAATTTTTAAAGTATGTGTCACTGTTAACTAAAAAAAAGTGCTTTATATATATATATATATTGTAATTATGGGGTTTGATGGGAGTGTTTGATGGAAAACAAGATATTTTTGCAGGGTTATTAGGAGCTACATTGGTGGCTATATTAATGCCCGAATCAGTAAAGTAAGGGTGAAATTTTTTACCACAAAACCAACTTCTCTCAGTTTGCATTCAAAAATAGGAAAAATCAATAAAAAAACACATAAGCCTGATCACATGGGCCCATATTCATGAAAAGTGTAAAGAGTTGTGTAAAGAGTGTAAAGAGTTGCTCCTAGTGACGTAATTCTACGAAAGTTCTTCAAATTAAAGAGAAGATCCAAGTAAAGAAAAAAGTTATTCATGAAGCATCTTAACCCTTAAAAGAGCTCAAAAGGTCAAAAAATGTTAGGAGTAGTGAGGAGGACTTTTAAGAGGCTTAAGAGTTTCTTTATCAGAGGAGAAAATGGCCGATAGGTGAAGAGGGAGAAGAAAACTATTGTATACAGTATTTAATAATAATAATAGTGAGTTAATAAAATGATACAGATTAGATCATGTAGGGATTATTTTTTGTGACCAAGAGCAGAAATTCCATAGCAGCAGAAATGATATAATTTATTTCTATGACATTTCTGTTGTGTCAGAGATATTTACATTTACATTTACATTACAATTACAACATACAGATGTTAGTGCATGTCTAATATGATCGGTCATGAACGTAACCCCTACACGATATAGTCTCAAATATCTTAACATAGAGACAAAATGAAGACTTACAATAGACCAGATTTTAAAAGCGCTTCTTTTTTTTTTTATTATGCAACCAATCACAGTCTTCAAAAGAATGTGTCATACCTAGCAGCAGGCTAAGCCCCGCCTCCTCTCTAAGATTTTTTTATATAGTTATTTTTTGAACCAAATTAATAGCTCTATGAGATCATGCTTAGTATCTTCATGAACACGGTCTCTTATCAGTATCAGGTACTATGCAGTGGTCCTATGGTTTACACTTTTCATTGATAAAGAAATGATATTTACTTTTCACCTTACCTACTGTAACGTTAAGGCAGATGTGTTTAAACTCAGTGTGTACTTTCATAAGGGCAATTCATGAATCAAGAAAACAGGCAAGGCCCCAAAACAGGAAAAACAATACACGGAACTATGAAATAATGCACAAGGGAATCAAAGGTTACACATAATAACATGAATGAGTAGTAACAAAGAGACAAAGCAGCAGCAGGATATAAATAGACAAACGAAATAAGGAATAAACACAGAACAGGTGAACACAATAAGGTAGCAGGTATGTAATAAATGATGACAGGATGTGGCGACGAAAACAGAAAAGATGACACAAATGCAGTGCTGGGAAACTTAATGCCGGCGTGGGAGAGAGAATTAGTGACTCCTAAGTTAGCTAGCTTTGTGCAATGATCAAATTGAGACCCATATTGAGAAAAGTCAAGACGGGTAACGATGTCTAAAACCTTGCTGGCTTAGTGTCTTTTTCTCATGCAGTGAATGTTAAGCTTTTATCAAGTTGTTGGATGATTACATATCATTTATGAGGAAAATTTCAAAATGCTTTTTAAATGCAGTTTTCTCCTGATTAAGATCCATGCAAAAAACTAATAATAACAACATGCCATTGTTACTGCTATATTATCAGGTCCATAATTACTATTACTATTTTTTTTTTTGCTTGTTATATAACAATTATCTTTTCTCCATGTCTTCTCTCTTCTCTTACATTCTCTTCTCCTGTAAATGTTTTCATCTTAGATGTTTTTTTGTCCTCCAGGTGCTCCAGTCATCGTCTCATTCCCTCATTTCTACTTGGCTGATGAGAAATATGTCGAAGACATAGAGGGAGTTTCACCAGTCCATGAACATCATCAGACTTTCCTCGATCTGAACCCGGTAAGAATCTGAACAATTGATCTGTGGATCAAATAAACTTCCTAAACCCGTTCTGTATGTCTGATTCTCTTACGTCAGGAAGTCGGCCAGAATATCGATGCTTTTACACGCTTTTATTTGATTTTATTTATCAGCACTGTATATTTTATTTAAATGTATTTTATTACATTTTTCACTTTTATAAATTACAACTAGATTTTAGAGTAACGTGTTTGTGTGTGTATGTGTGTGTGTGTGTGTGTGTGTGTGTGTGTGTGTGTGTGTGTGTGTGTGTGTGCAGACCACAGGTTTGCCAGTTCGTGCTGCTAAAAGAGCCCAGATCAACATTAAACTGGATAGAATAACCGGATTTCCGTAAGAAATTTTTTTTTTAATAAACCTGCACTTTTTCAATTTTTTTCTGTTCACGTGTTTTCCATATTTAACTGTTCATACATGCCATACATATTACTGTATGTAAACTGTTACATATTTTCCTAAAATAGTTCCTCTTTGCTTCCTGTGTTTAAGGTTAGGGTTAAGTTATATTATATATGGGGTTTAATTAATTATATTCAGTAATCATTAAGCCAATGTGTGTGTGTGTGTGTGTGTGTGTGTGTGTGTGTGTGTGTGTTCTGCAGAATGACCAGAAAACTCATTGGCACCATCTTCCCTGTCATGTTCCTAAACGAGGTAAGAAATGTCACTATGACGGTCAAATAAAAAAAAAAGTTCAAATTAAAAAATTATTTTGTACTTTTTTTGTACCTAAAGCTAGTTGATCAACCAGGACATGTTTGTCTAGCATTTGGTGCTTTAGTTTTCTCCTGGAGCTACAAGACTACAGTAGCTACAGTAGACTACAGTAGCAATAGACTAAACAGCTAAATGAATATAAAATGCAGGAACACAAGACTCCTTTGGTTAAAAACTAAAACGAAAAAGTCTTTGTATTGAAAGCTGAATCAGATCAGCAATTATGGACCATTTGAAAAATTTGTTTCTGTATAGCATCCACCGTTCAAATCCCTGAAATTATATCACATTACAACAAACAGTTACAGAAAATGAATCATCTGTTGAACGAATGATTCAATTGTGATGTATAACAGAGAGTTTTGTCATCATTTTTGTTGATATTTGCTGTAATTGTCTATTAGCCTGCTTGTATTGCAGTGTGCATTGTTTGTTAATGGTGTGTGTGTGTGTGTTTTATAGTCTGTTGTGATTGATGATGCATCAGCTCAGAGACTGCAGAACCTCCTTTTCATTGTGAAGCTTGTTCCAAACTTCCCCTTCGTTCTGCTGGCTCTGGGAGCCATCATGTTAATCATCGGCCTTGTCTTCTTCTTCCTCGCCCGCCAGAAAAAGGTAAACGAGTCTGTGATTGTTGTGTGTGTGTGTGTGTGTGTGTGTGAAGACATTTTGAACATGTGAAGATTTCTCAAAAAGTTCTCAGACACTCTTACTAGCACATATTTTTTCACCACTCTCTATTCCCATAAAGAAGACATTTTAACATCTGGTGACATTCACACTCCTTTCACATGACTGAAAACTGACGAATCCGTTATTTCTAACACTGCTGCTAGCTCTCTGGTATGTGTGACAATGTTTCAGCAGACTTTTAGCAGACTTCTTAGTCATGCGGGATAAAAAATGGGGAACCTTTCAAGCCTTATTGCACAAACCATATTGGCCTTTGAGATAGAAATCAGGCTGGAAAGGACTGGATGTGTTGAAATATTGTGGATCTGCTTCCACTCAGATGAGTGATTTCTCAGCAGGGCTTCTTGGTATTGTCTCTGAATATTTTTTTTTTTTACTTTATTCTGTCTTTGGTTAGAGATTATGGATTTGCCCTTTTTTGATGTTTTTCTTATCGATCATACAGTGAATGATATTTGGGGAAACTCACACTAATGGCATGTTATATTTGGGACATTTCCGTGCCAGACCACCAGAGGGCAATCATGCATGTTTGAGTTAAAGTCATCTTTAGTTGTGTATTTTGGTTCCTGTATTCTCTGTGCTCATGTGTACTGTGTTTGATGATTAATCACCTGATTTTCACATTGTCTTTGTTGAGCTACAGTCTTGCTCTAGTCTGTGTGTTTGAAGCCATGATCTTAGTTATGTTCTATCTGGCTGTGTGTCACAGTTTAGTTGTTTCTGTTCTTTATGAAAGAAATTCTACATTTATGCCCACCATCAAGTTAATATAAAGTTTATCATCATGTCCTCTTCTTCCCTTTGTTACATTCAGTATCGTAGTATGTTATTCATGCGTGTTAGCGTGTTAACTTAGGCTTAAAATCTTTACAGTTACTTTTTCATTCATTCATTCATTTTCTACCGCTTATCCGAACTACCTCGGGTCACGGGGAGCCTGTGCCTATCTCAGGCATCATCGGGCATCAAGGCAGGATACACCCTGGACGGAGTGCCAACCCATCGCAGGGCACACACACACTCTCATTCACTCACACACTAGGGACAATTTTCCAGAGATGCCAATCAACCTACCATGCATGTCTTTGGACCGGGGGAGGAAACCGGAGTACCCGGAGGAAACCCCGAGGCACGGGGAGAACATGCAAACTCCACACACACAAGGCGGAGGCGGGAATCGAACTCCCAACCCTGGAGGTGTGAGGCGAACGTGCTAACCACTAAGCCACCGTGCCCCCACAGTTACTTTTAATTTTTAATTATTAAAATTTATTTAATGTGCATTTTAAGTTGATGCACACACACCACACACTCACACACAAACCTTGTGTTCACCTGGCTAAGGGTTTTTAAAGAACTAATGGATCTGGGGGTTTTTTTTTCCTAAATGTTTTAAAGCTTTTGTTTTGCTAAAGCTGCTTCACATGATGCTAGTGATAGGGTGAATACACACATATACAACATTAACAGACACTCTTATCTGGAGTGACTTACATTTTTAGTTCAAATTGTACATCTGAGAAATTGAGGGTTATGGGCCTTGCTCAGGGGCCCAGCAGTGAAACATTGGTGGACCTGGGATTTGAACTCATAACCTTCTGACCAATAGAACTCAAGACCTACCGATCCAACACCTTAACCACTAGGCTACCACATCCCACACAACCCATAACGCTCTGGCATCGAATTTACAAAATCTTCTCACTGAAATCTTCATATTCTTACTTTTATGTGGTCTGTCAGAGATACAATGCCGTGTTGAAGACGTTACTATAGAATCAGTACCGTGTTAGAACGAGTGCACTTATAAATCATGTAGCTGGTGCAGTAATCTGGATGCTGGTATGGAAAATGAATGAAAACTTTCTGACCAATCAGCAACAGAGCTGAGAACAAAAACCACCAATGGACTTGTTACAAAATTATTATTTGTATAACTATATATTTTTGTATGTGCATCTAACAGTGTGATTAAATTAAAATAAATAATATTCTTCCACTTTATTCGTTTTCATGTAGGACTCCTCAAAGACAGAAACATCGTACTCTCCTGTCACCACTAAAGATGAAGACTCGGTCGGGAAGAACGGCGCTTTCATCGGCATGACGCCTGTGGAGAAGTCTTGAACAGGATGTGTGTGTGTGTGTGTGTGTGTGTGTGTGTGTGTGTGTGTGTGAGAGAGAGAGAGTATGAGAGGGAGTATCATACAAATTCTGGTGTTCCTAAAAATGCTGTTTTTTTTTTTTAAACTATCAACTTATTCAAGTTGTAAATGTGACATCAACAGGCTTCCACTCAGGATGACCATGGAGCCCTGAATGAATGAATGAGTGTGTGTGTTTAGGTGTGTTTCTGTGAGTGAGTGTGTGAGTGAGTGAGTGAGTGAGAGTCCAGTGTCTTGGACTGAATTGAAATATTTTGTTTAATGAGTTGCTGAAGCACCTGGCAGGGTATTTCATGTCAGGCAAACATTTCAGTTTCAGAGGTCAATGGAGTTGGAGAGAGATTTTTAATGGAAAATTCCTATTTTTTCAGACTGTTATTTCTCAGTACAGGGATGCAGCAGTTGCTACTGTAACAATGTGGCTGCTTTTGTGCCTTACAGTCGCATCCAAAAGACTGAATCCACTTTTGTGAACTTTAGATTTCATCATTATTCAAAAATAAGCTCAATTCCAGTAAAGTGAGAAGCATGTTAGGGTTAAACGGAGGACTAAACTAATCAGATTCGGTATCAGTTGTTAGTCCAGAATAAAGTCCTGAAGTCCAGAATAAATGTCAGTGTTAATGTAGGAGAAAATGTTTCAGTGACAATTTACGCAGATGCTAAAATCAATTTTCTGGGCTTCTGTGTGTGATGTTCACGCCTGCGTTTTAAGCAGCCTTTAGTGGCCACAGTGGGCTTCTGATTAAAGACCGCAGACGATTGCCATAAAAATCGTAATCTATTTTTATCACACTTTTCATTTGCTGTGATGATTTTTCAAATGAACACAATATTGCCTTTATTTTTGTTCATTCATGCGATTTCCCATAAAGAACAGATACGTCGCTGTCTCCCTCTGTGTCCTTGGTTTAAAGGGCCAAATCTATTCATCATTAATCATGTCTCACATTAAAACAATAGAATATGTGGTCAGTCAGATTTAAGAGAACGTAGTATGTATTACGTTTAGATTAAAAAAAAAAAAGATTCTCAAAAAAAATTTTTAGAGGTGATTTTATTGCTGCAACTAAACTTTATTTCAACCTTTTTTGAGTTTCTAATTACCAGATTGAATTATAGAACCAGTTCATGTACGATGAACGTAAACCGATTAGATTTACATTTACAGCGTTCGGCAGACACTGTTCAGAGTTTTTTTTTATATATATATATATATATATATATATATATATATATATATATATATATATATATATACATACAGGGGAAAAAGTTCTAGTTCAAGTATTTCATGAAGAAGTAGGTCTTCAACCTAGATGTGTATTAAAATAGCGCAGTAGTACTGCGGCTGTGGCAAAACACCAGCAAACCTGGTTTCCGGCCCTCGGTTCAAGTGAGAGCTTAGATTTTATTCAGGGTTTTGAAGAATGATGGTCACCGACTGTGTAATATGTATAAAAACAAACTCATTTCAATAATGTGGAACAGATGTATGCAGTTTATTACTGTAATTTTTTACATTTCGAGAGTTTGTATTTTCTGTCACTGTTTCTGTCAAGTGCTGTTTAAGTGTCCAGAACATACATTTCAGTATGACAGACTGGTACAGGATTTAAATCGTTACTCACTTGAGTCGATAACAAACAAGAAGAAATCATGCACAACCGAGACACATCGATGTTTTACTCAAACTATTCCCCACATGCATAATTCTCAAATAACTTTTGTGTAGCTGAGGCCTGTATGCTGATGTTGTGTATTTTTAGTTAACAATTCTGAATACAAACTTCAAAAGACCACAACAGTTAACGCTCTGTTAAAAGATGACACGTGCTCCAATCTTGTAATAATCTAAATATTCAGAGTTTAATCATATGAGCTTGTTTTTTTTTTTTTTTGTTTGTTTTTTTTTAAAAAGTATTAGTTGAGTCGGCGGTCATTTTTTAGTAGTGATTTTAATCTTTCAGATCTTCTTATGAGCAGATTATGAGCCATTCATTTTCAAATGCACTGAGCATTGTTACGTATGAGTCTGGTCACATATCATGTATTTCAACCACAATATCACGTGGGAATAAGGAAGCGAGACGGATTGCGTTTTTTTCGCATTTTGTGTTACTATTTTGTCTTTTTTTTCAAATGTTTGAACAAAAGAAAAAAGAGGAATTAACTATCATTTAATTCCGTCTTGTTTTTTGTTTTGTTTTGTTTTGTTTTTTTCCGTTTTGCTGTATTCTTTTGTCTGACGAAGATGCTGGCTTGATTGATCGTGTTGGTATCTGCAGTAAATCCGCTGTACCAAATGAAAGTCGATGTTTTTATTGGAATAGTAAGGTCATGCTAACATTTCAGATTTCAGACTATTGTTACTGTGTATATTTTAGCTGCTTTTCTAAACCTGTTTCTGTTGAATTAAATATTAACACATACTATGTAGTCATGTTGCACTAAAAGCACCCAGTGTTAATTTATGTTAATGTGTGTATCATCATTGCTAATTAAATGTTATATTCATTTGCATTGCGTTCCGTTCCTTAAAGCCCCTGTTCTGTTACTTTATAATACTTAACACTGGTGTTTCCAATTAACTCAGATTTTACTTTTAGATTTTATGGCAATACATTTACTTTTATCATTAAATTTGTATTATTAGATGTTTTTTCTTCTCAATGTGAACAGAATTGATCATAACAGACTTCTCGTGTTTGGCGATTCTCCTGACGGCAGGTGTGTTTGTATAGAAATGACAGAATTGAACATCTAATGTGTAAAATAAACCCTATTTTGGTTGAAATTTACAATCACCAGCTATTATCTCAGGTTCGAAATGACCCGAACGCCATCAGAGTCGTGTAAATAATAATTTCTTTTCATATTCTTTGGCGCTATTGAGCCAAACAAACATTAAAATCCCTTGCCAATTTTTTAATAGTATGCAGAGTAAACTGTTTTTCAGATTTTAGCATGAGTGTGGAATTATTAAACAACTGCATTGCAATCAAAAATTCTATTTAAATGGGGAAAAAAACAAAAACCTGTATTCACATTCTCATATTGACCATTTTTATGTCTACTTTTTCCTTTTTACTCTATTAAAACTATCCGTAATTATCAAGTTCTGGTTCAAACCATATTTATAATGTGATTAAAAATTCTAAATTGTGCCACATTTGTACAATTCTTGATGTTAGCAGATTTATTAAAGTTTATTTCGGAATGTTTTTTGCCTAATGTGCCATATAATACAAGCCCTGCATTTCAAATTGTAGAAATGTCTATACAATATTTTGTATATTTGATAAGCCACTGTGTGTGTCATACATCCAATATAAATAAAATTAAATCTGTTGGAAATGATTGTTATTATTGGAATTATACTATTTGAATTATTAATATAATTAGTGTTTATGTTTCCTTATGAGGTGTAGTGTACACTCTTGGAAAGAAATGTTTTTGACGGACCCTAAAGAGTTGTTTTCCTTCTGCATGGAGGATCCTTTAACTCATGGCCTGTTTGTCAAGAAAAAAAACTGAAAATCAATCTTGAGTCACGAGTCAAAATGTAAAATCCTTTTCCCTTCACCGTGTAGACAGACGTCCTTTGTGTCTAAGGTAAGACACTTAGTTTGACGTACATGTGCAGATGACGCATTCATACAAAATTTCCACCGGTTCTGACCTCACAGTGCTGCCTATGAATAATTAGTTTATTATTAGGATTAATAGGACCAGTCAAGGTCGTAACAGCCAGTTGCAATGCAAAGCATAAACCGATGCTGGAAACCCCAAATTACCACCAAATTCATGCAAATAAAATAAACAGAAAAATTCATACATACAGTAAGGTGATGTAAAAAAAAAAATTAGGACACCCCATTAAATATTCTTTAATTTGCACAAAAAATTCTTTATTAAGAAATGTCAACACGTCAATTTCTGATCTTGTTTTAATTTGTACCTGTAGATGAAAGTGATATTATTGCTAGGAAAAAAAAATTATCAAAAAAAAATTTATCAAAAATCACTTATTAAAAAAAATGAGTATTTCACCTGAGGAAAAAGTTAGGACACCCTGTGCCATAATAGCTAGTGTTTCCCCCTTTGGCTGAAATAAGCTCTGTGAGACATTTCTTGTATCCATCTACCAGTTTCTGACATCAACTGGAAGAAAGTTTCCCCCACTCGTCAATGCAGAATTCTTTCAGGCGTGTGATGTTTGAGGGGTTTCTTGCATGCACAGTCCATTTTAAATCACCACACAGGAACTTTTCAGCCAGTCCTTGGTGGAATTACTGGTATGTTTTTGTCATGTTGTAAGGTACAGTTTCTCTTCAGCTTTTAAACAGGTTTCTCAAGCACCTACTGAAACGATGTGGATTCTACGATAAAGAGTTCATCAATAGTTCACTGATAAACAGTATATCCTACTGTATAACGGACAGTTATTTTTTTCTTTCAATCGTAATATATGTAACATCTCTAATTGTATACTTGCACTGGCCACTTTTCACATCCTGCATTAGTGCACAATTCATGTCTCTATTCTTGTTAACATCCAATTGCTTGTTTTTTTTGTAAATCTTTATGTTTATATACATTATTATGTTGGCGTGTAGAAGCCAACATTCTGTTTTGCTTATTCTTCTTAGACAAAAATGTATTAATTTGATCCTCCTAGAGCTTTTGAGCCACACGCACCAAAATCGGATACGTCGTAGACCCTGGTCTGATGTTACTTGCTTTTAGTTTTCTAAGCAATCCGAGTTCTGGTACTTACAGTACCGGGTCTCAGAATGGCCTTTTTTGCCATAGAGTTTTATAACTTGGCAAGCTTTCGATCTATCTACACCGAACTCGGCCAGCTTCTTTAGGATGATACTCTGGACAAAGGTTTAAATTGGTGTACTATCTGGCCTTTCGGTCCCCCCAAAATATGCAAAATCAAAAAAACTTTCCACAACAATGACATGTGACGTCTCAAAATACTCACTCAACAATTAGAGGAACTTCCTCGCAGGTATTCGGATGTCATCACATGCTCGTATCCACGCTCCTCCAAAGTATTGGCACCCTAGCATACCGGCCATCGTGAATACATGCTCCGACAAGCAAACATCAAAGTTTGTCACAAGTTTATCAGAGTGAAATCATAAGAATGGTGATGTGGAACTGCAAAAACAAGTTTATTTGTTGGTCACAGTTGAAAAAACTTCGATGGGAAAATGTATACAAACTTATGCAAATTTATGTATTTTGTAGACAGCTACAAAATAAACAAATAAATAAATAAACCCAAAACAGAAAACATATTTATCAGATTTTATTTTATTAGCTATATATTTTTCCTTATTAGATAATTGTTTTCTTAGCTAAAACTAATTGATTAGCATTAAACCTGACGGCTTACTGTGTGTCCTCCGGTCCACTAGGTGGCGCTGATGATTATGATACGTTTCTTTTCCACAAGGAAATTCATTGGCGTCACTAACAACGTAAACACTCCTGACAAGAGAAAGAAAAGAAAGAAAGAAAGAAAAGAAATAAAGAAGGGAATCATCGGTGAGTCGAACGAGTCCCCGTTCTGTTCCTTTGGTTCTGTTGAGGTTTTTTGCACAGGCGCGGATGACAGACCGGTTTGTTGTTGTTAGCTTGTTGGCTAATGTTTACAAACCTGGTGACAATTTCGTAGAAAAGATTTATACCTTTATATCTTCTATATTTTAATAGACGCAAAAGGGAATGTTTGATTTAATTGTCTGTTGCTGGATTAATATAAATATAGACACGTTTAAGTCTGAGTCAGAATGTTCTAGAAATGTGTTTAGCCTCAGTGACTTTCATTCTGTTCATTAACACTTTAAAGACAACATGGTAAGAGATTGTAGTTATATAACACGTTTCATACAGAGTGCAAAGAATAAGAGCAGGTAGGAAATAAAGATCATTTGTGAGTATTTTATGGCAGAGAATGTTAATTATAATGTTAACTAGATTTGTAAATGTTGGCTTGTAGGAGCAAGTATTCCCGAAGGCCGGTATGCTAATACTTTTGGAGGCGAGCGGATACGAGCAAGTGACGTCACCCGAACACCCGTGACGTAGTTCCCCCTTATTGTTCTGAGTGTTTTGATATGTCACATGTCCATGTTGTGGTAATTTGTTTATTTTGGGGGCGGGGCTGATTCGTGGTCAGCAAATGAAATAATATCAGCATCAGAATGAGAATCGGGTTTATTTCCAGGTACCGTAGGGTTTAGATGTATAGGACATTGTCTCGGTGTTTTGGTGCATAGTAATAACAGAGAAGAAGCATAAACATAAGAAACAACGGTTATAATAATAAA
Source organism: Tachysurus vachellii (assembly GCF_030014155.1). Classification (NCBI taxonomy): domain Eukaryota; kingdom Metazoa; phylum Chordata; class Actinopteri; order Siluriformes; family Bagridae; genus Tachysurus; species Tachysurus vachellii. The sequence continues at coordinate 5,864,075 of NC_083476.1, read as the reverse complement.
AAATATAGCTGCCAGCAGCGATGGCGGGCCCTCGCACGGTTTTTTATCGCTATACGGTGCCTCCCAGAAAACATGCACGGTGGGCAAGTGCATCAAGTTTGTTAAATATCAGTGGATTATTTTATGTTGTTACTGACCCATTTGGGGACTGTAGGTAAATGAAACCCCACATTTTAGACAAACGGGGGCGCTAGTGAGCCACTTAAGAGACACACCTTTGTCTGACCTTTTTGTCCACACTTAACAGCCGACAAATGTGATGTATGTGTCAGATTTCAAGTTAATCTAAGCACGCCAAAAGCCTTAAATATGCCTGAAATAAAAGTAAAATTTGACACGATGCCATGGCAACAGTGTTTGAGATATCAAAAATCCGTTCGCAATCTCGCATCTTCAATATCTCTGCATCATGGTGGCCAAGTCTGGTCTCAATTGCATGAATCCCCTAGGAGGAGTATTTAAAAGTTTACCGCATGCAGCTGTCAAAAAATCCACCTTTGTGACTGACACACTTCCTGGGGCCTGTTGGTGGCGCTATACCCGGGACTCACAATAAGCACATCGATGCGATCGGAATCCTTGGCCGAACATACACACCGCGTGTCATCACAATAAGACATTTTTTGCATTAGATATTAGACACTTCCTGTTTCTCTGAATTCGCCTTAACTTTGTCGCCTCACCATGGCAGCACCGTTCGAGACATCAAAAATCCCTTCGCAATTTAGCAAGTGCAATGTCTCGGCATCATGTTCATCACTTTTGATGTCAATTGCATGAATTCCCTAGGAGGAGTATTTAAAAGTTCACCACATGCACTTATAAAACAATCCAAAATGGCCGACTTCCTGTTGGCCGGAGCTCATAGTTTAGAGCGCGAAAGTTTTTCGGGTCGATGAGATCTATATGCGTACCAACTCTCGTACATGTGCGTACATAATTGCCCGATCTGTGCACCAATGTTTGTTTTTGCATTACAGGGGGCGCTACAGAGCCCCCCTGCCACGCCCGTATTCCAGCCTTTACCCGAGCCTAGTGTCGCACGACTCTGACGTGCCAAATTTCAAGAGTTTTCGAGCATGTTAAGGGACCCCAATTGGCCAATGTGTGCAAAAAATAAAAATAAATAAATAAATAATAAACCCGGGGGGGTAACGGTGGCTTAGTGGTTAGCACGTTCGCCTCACACCTCCAGGGTCGGGGTTCGATTCCCGCCTCCGCCTTGTGTGTGTGGAGTTTGCATGTTCTCCCCGTGCCTCGGGGGTTTCCTCCGGGTACTCCGGTTTCCTCCCCCAGTCCAAAGACATGCATGGTAGGTTGATTGGCATCTCTGGAAAATTGTCCGTAGTGTGTGATTGCGTGAGTGAATGAGTGTGTGTGTGTGCCCTGCGATGGGTTGGCACTCCGTCCAGGGTGTATCCTGCCTTGATGCCCAATGATGCCTGAGATAGGCACAGGCTCCCCGTGACCCGAGGTAGTTCAGATAAGCGGTAGAAGATGAATGAATGAATGAATAATAAACCAGAGCAAAAACAATAGGGCTTCGCACCTTTCCGTGCTCAGGCCCTAATAACTAGAACGTACATTTCCTGAAGAAAATGTGAATGCTGCATGCACGTGAGGAAGTTCCTCTAATTGTTCTGAGTGTTTTGATATGTCAAATGTCCATGTTGTAAAAAGTTTTTTGATTCTGCATATATTGGGGCGAGGCTGCGGCACAACCGGAAGGCCAGTCGGTACACCAATTTAAAAGTTTGTTCAGAGTATCACCCTAAAGGAGCTGGACGAGTTTGGTGTAGATAATTCGAAAGCTTGCCGAGTTATAAACCTCCAAAGTTTATAATGGGAGTCTATGGGGGAAAAAAGGCCACTTTGAGACCCGGTACTGGAAGTACCGGAAATAATAATAATAATAATAATAATAATAATAATAACTAGATTTGTAAAGTTCGTCATGACAAACGTTGATGTTGGCTTGTCGGAGCAAGTATTCACAAAGGCCGGTATGCTAGCGTGCCAATACTTAGGAGGAGAGCGGATACGAGCATGTGATATCATCCGAATACCCGCGAGGAAGTTCCTCTAATTGTTCTGAGTGTTTTGATACGTCACATGTCAATGTTGTGGAAAGTTTTTTTGATTTTGCATATTTTGGGGCTGCAGGAAAACCGAAAGGCCAGATAGTACACCACTTTAAACCTTAGTCCAGAGTATCACCCTAAAGAAGCTGGCCGAGTTCAGTGTAGATAGATTGAAAGCTTGACGAGTTATAAACCTCTAAAGTTTATAATGGGTGTCATTGGCAAAAAAAAGGCCAATCCGAGACCCAAACTTTAGACCAGGGTCTACGACATATCCGATTTTGGTGCATGTGGCTCAAAAGCTCTAGGAGAAGCAGCAATTAATACATTTTTGTCTAAGAACAATAAGCAAAACAGAATGTTAGCTTCTACACACCAACATAATAATTTGCACATAATATTGATAAATAAACTAAGCTGTACATTGTCAGTGTTTGGCAAGACGTAGACAAAAGCCTTACCTCTGTGTATATATAATAATTATTACAAAATTATATTTGGAGCTGTTTTTTTTTTTTTTTTAAATAGTATCTTGTGTGGTACGATGTAGCGTGATCTAGTCACGTGTCAACAAGTCGTGGGCACGACATAATGGTAGAGGGATGTGGTAGCTCAGTGGTTAAGGTGTTGGGCTACTGATCGGAAGGTCATGGGTTCGAACCCCAGGTCCACCAAGCTGCCACTGCTGGGCCCCTGAGCAAGGCCCCTTAACCCTCAGTTGCTTGGTTGTAAGTCACTCTGGATAAGGGTGTCTGCTAAATGCCGTAAATGTAAACGTAATGCTCGTGCTCAGTAGTTATACCATTAAGGAAACTTTTTTAACGAGCCTTGACACTATACATGTGAAAGGGTTAAGATTATAACATATCCTTCTTGTCAGAGTCCATGATAAAGATCCTCTAACTTTAGATATGTGATTGAAGAAATCAGGTCATTCTTTCATACTTCAGTATGTTTTAACCACCTGGTTTCAATTTTTCTCTCTTCAGTGCAAATTTGAGCAGCAGTCATGGTGTGCATCCCCTGCATCGTTATCCCTGTCCTCCTGTGGGTTTACAAACGCTTCCTGGAGCCCATCGTTTATCCCTTCATCGCCCCATTCATCAACCGATTCTGGACCAAAACGGCTGTGCAGGAGACGGGAACAAACAACACGAAAGGCAACCAAACGAACAACCAACCAACCAAAGTAAACTCATATTCAACATGTGCTGTATTGTTATTGTGTTAAAATTTCAGGCAATACCTCTGACATGTTCCTGAAAAAAAAAAAAAAAAAACAGAAGGTCTTTCAGGAGTTTCTTATTCTGAAGCAAGTTTAAGAAGCATCGCTTGTGTCAATTTTAGCTTCTTTCACTAGTCCATGTCTGACTGAACTCTCTATATCACTGTTATGATGTCACATTTTAAATCTCATCTAAGGTGTGTTATTTCCTATTTTCTTCAGACTGAATGCACTGGAAATGCAAACGTGTGCACAGCCAACGGGACAACAGCCGTCTCAGATAAAAAGAAGGACTGACACCGTATGGACCAGTGTGAACATCTATCATGTTTTTTTGCAGCGTACCATAGATACTTTGAATGTAAATCATGTTATGATACAAGGTTATGTATAACAAGATAACTTCACTCTCACTTATCATTTCCTTTCATGGAATAATTGTAATATAATTTAATTTAATATATTGATTAGTTATGTTACTTACTCTTCATTCCCTGAAGACTTCAGACCAGATTCAGATGTTTATTTGATATGTTTCCAGAATGGTTTTGGACTTAGTTTGTAAAAGAGAAATAAATATTTACATTTCAAAGCTTTTCATTGTCTTTTTGTGTGTGTGGCTTTTATATTCACAGCATTTAGCAGACACCCTTACATTTAAGTTATTGACCTGAGTAATTGAGTAGTAGTCCAAGGCCTCAATAGTCCAAGGCCTCAACCGCTGAGCTACCGCTTTCACTTCATATTTATATTCTGATTTATAAATCAGATTTTGAGATTATTTGTATATGTTGATGAAGCCTTGGTCAAGGAAAGTAATTTGAAGTCAAATGCACAGAAATGTACACTTGAGGAGGGAACCTCAACCTTTTTGGCATTTTATTGTCATTTCAACGATATATTGCAGTACACGGTGATATTAAACTTTTCTCTGAATGTTGGAATGTTGTTTTATTTCACTGTGTACTGCGACAGCTATATACGGTTGGAATGACAAATAAAGCTACTTGACTTGAACACAATACAGTATTTACCAAATACAATAAAATGGCAAAAAGTATTAAATAAAAAAAAAAAAAAAATATATATATATATATATATATATATATATATATATATATATATACTACTCATTATTATTACTAATCATTATTATTATTATTATTAATCATTTAATTTGTTTTCTTTATTATTAGTATTTTTTATTTGTAGTATTTATTATTATTTATTATTATATTTTTTCTTTATTAGTAGTATTTTTTATTAGTAGTATTTTTTATTTTTTTATTATTATCATCATTCATTCATTCATTCATCTTCTACCGCTTATCCGAACTACCTCGGGTCACGGGGAGCCTGTGCCTATCTCAGGCGTCATTGGGCATCAAGGCAGGATACACCCTGGACGGAGTGCCAACCCATCGCAGGGCACACACACACTCATTCACTCACGCAATCACACACTAGGGACAATTTTCCAGAGATTATTATCATCATCATCATCTGAAACCAAGTTCTATGTTGGGGTACGGTGGCTTAGTGGTTAGCACGTTCGCCTCACACCTCCAGGGTCGGGGTTCGATTCCTGCCTCCACCTTGTGTGTGTGGAGTTTGCATGTTCTCCCCGTGCCTCGGGGGTTTCCTCCGGGTACTCCGGTTTCCTCCCCCGGTCCAAAGACATGCATGGTAGGTTGATTGGCATCTCTGGAAAAATTGTCCGCAGTGCGTGAGTGAATGAGAGTGTGTGTGTGTGTGTGTGTGTGTGTGTGCCCTGCGATGGGTTGGCACTCCGTCCAGGGTGTATCCTGCCTTGATGCCCGATGACGCCTGAGATAGGCACAGGCTCCCCGTGACCCGAGATAGTTCAGATAAGCGGTAGAAAATGAATGAATGAATGAATGAATGAATGAAAAGTTCTACGTTGCATCTATAATTATATAAGCAGGTTACACCACTAGATGGAGCCCTTGAACCTTTTTGGGTAAATGAGAAACCAGGTCGAAGCGTGGCTATTAACCCCGCCTTCTCCTTTTGGGATTAACCAATGGAATTTGAGATCCATATAAAGGCCAAAGATGGCGTCGCTGGGACGTCGCGCGAGAGAAATCAGACGCCGAAGTTCGCTTCAAAACAAACGTCGCTCCCGTTATATCGGGTCGCTGCTTGCTGAGTGAAAAATGGCGTCGGGTTAAAGGATCAATGCATTTTATTTCCTGGATATTTTCCCAAAGCAGTTCCACCGAGCCTTTGGAGCGCTTATATGTAAATATAGACATTTAAAGCGACTGGTTAATAATGAACTGATCATCTGCACCGACTGTTAGCCACAATGCTAACCGGCTAACTAGCTAAACAGCTAGCTGACGCGGATTAGCCTGTGAGCGCTGAGATCAGTTTAAAACACGGATTGTTCACCATGTATTTTCTGACGGCTTGGCCGCGGAGGCTGCTGTGTCCGCTGCAGAGCGCCGAGGAGCCCTTTAACATCCAGCCGAGCTCTCAGCGCTTTTACCTCGCCGTGCTGTCGGACACACAGATCAGCATCTGGTTCAGCAGAGTAAGTGACGCTCTGATCAAATACGCGATCGAGTCTGTGAGTGTTGGCTGTTTTGTAGTGAGCAAACAATGCTAAAGGTTGAGCTCAGAGAATCCGGCTGATCACTTAGCCTTGTTAGCATCCGGCTGATCACTTAGCCTTGTTAGCATCCGGCTGATCACTTAGCCCTGTTAGCATCCGGCTGATCACTTAGCCCTGTTAGCATCCGGCTGATCACTTAGCCCTGTTAGCATCCGGCTGATCACTTAGCCCTGTTAGCATCCGGCTGATCACTTAGCCCTGTTAGCATCCGGCTGATCACTTAGCCTTGTTAGCATCCGGCTGATCACTTAGCCCTGTTGGCATCCGGCTGATCACTTAGCCCTGTTGGCATCCGGCTGATCACTTAGCCCTGTTAGCAGCCGGCTGATCACTTAGCCCTGTTAGCAGCCGGCTGATCACTTAGCCCTGTTAGCATCCGGCTGATCACTTAGCCCTGTTAGCAGCCGGCTGATCACTTAGCCCTGTTAGCAGCCGGCTGATCACTTAGCCCTGTTAGCAGCCGGCTGATCACTTAGCCCTGTTAGCATCCGGCTGATCACTTAGCCCTGTTAGCATCCGGCTGATCACTTAGCCTTGTTAGCATCCGGCTGATCACTTAGCCTTGTTAGCATCCGGCTGATCACTTAGCCCTGTTAGCATCCGGCTGATCACTTAGCCTTGTTAGCATCCGGCTGATCACTTAGCCCTGTTAGCATCCGGCTGATCACTTAGCCCTGTTGGCATCCGGCTGATCACTTAGCCCTGTTAGCATCCGGCTGATCACTTAGCCCTGTTAGCAGCCGGCTGATCACTTACCCCTGTTAGCATCCACTCCAGATGATCATTTAGCCTTGCTAGTTCACAGCAGAATTCAGCAGCTGCTCAGATTAAAATAATTATTCTTATGAAGTCTTGTACAACATTTCATTTTTTGGGATTGTATTAGTCTTTGTGTGATTATTCATTGTTATTTGTAAACTAAGAATTAAACATTTTTCATTTCCATAGCTAGAGCAACTTATTAGGATCGGCGTAGCGTTTAGGTGGACTGGGATCGGCGTAGCGTTTAGGTGGACTGGGATCGGCGTAGCGTTTAGGTGGACTGGGATCGGCGTAGCGTTTAGGTGGACTGGGATCGGCGTAGCGTTTAGGTGGACTGGGATCGGCGTAGCGTTTAGGTGGACTGGGATCGGCGTAGAGTTTAGGTGGACTGGGATCGGCGTAGAGTTTAGGTGGACCGGGATCGGCGTAGCGTTTAGGTGGAACAGCTGAACAAACTGAGAAATTACATTTCCATCTTCAGTGATTTAAGCCATGAGATTAACCATGAGGGGGGGGAAGAGTGTGGTTAATGTTAAAAATTAATTGATAAAAAATCTGTACATAGTGTTTATTTGCATCTGTACCAGACCTTAACATTTTCTTTTGGCTGAGCTGAATTAATTTCATACTGAAACGAAGACCATCAAACCGTGCTCTCCTTATAGCTCCATGACCAGCTTATTTGTTTATTTATTTGCATTTGGGAGATATTTCTAACTTGTTGGTAGCCTGGATGTTCAACTCTGGCTTCATCAGCATCCAGAAGTGAGACTGAACTTGCTTGAAATGCCAACGTAGTCTCTAAACTAGCTGGGATACCGGCGTAGCATCCTGTAGCGCTCTTTCACACGGCTTAAAGTGGAATTCGGATTAGTTTTAAAAGTAGGACAGAAGTTTTGTTAAAAAATAAAAAACAATGAACACCTTTACACTTTATAGAAAGTGATATGTAAGTGAACATTGCGTTAAAGAGAAAAGAGTAAAAAAGAGTAAAAAAGACGTTTTATTTTTCAACATTCTCCAGTTTCTGTCTAATTTGGGCTTCGTCTAGTATGAATTTTTTAGACTAAGTACTAAGACTAAGTGCCATTGCTTTTAAGATTTATGAGTTTGAGCTTGTCATAACTTTCACTTTTAGCTTGAACGGGCTTCAAGTCACCGCTAAGGTTAATTTGTAACTTGTGCATGGGGATTTCCTTCATTTACATTTCTGTACTCCTCAGGGACACGTACTGTACAGCTCCTCAGAAAACCTGTCGCTTTATTGATCATGGAGACTTCCATCACTGTGCTGATGTTAAAAGGCCAAAGTTCTCTCAGTTTGTCCACAAAAACAACAACCGTGAACTGAACCATACGGACGGGTCGTAAACTTTTGATGTAAATTCATCACTAAGTCGTTCTTTTTGGGTTTGATGTTGTGTGTGTGTGTCCGGTGTCCAGGCTTTATGCTCAGCTTGTGAAAGGTTAATGCATTTTCGTCGTACTGTGTGTTTTCACTTTCACACTGCGCTTTCACCGCACTTTAGAAAGCAGACAGTGGAGTGACTGCTGAATGCCTGGGAAAAAACCAGAAGCTGCGTTTGTTGTTTTCGCCTAAAGCACGAACATCTAGATACATCTAGAAAAACTGTAGACGTTTTGAATCGGCCCAGCGTTTTGGCATTAAATTAACGCTGTAGATGGGGTTGTTTTAAATGGAAAAGGAGAAGCTCATACAAACACAGTGGAACCAAGACACTAAAGCAGCACACACTCATCTTACAAGCAGGATTCTGCTTTTCCTCATCATGGTGTCCGTTCCTAATCAGGAACCTTTCAAGCTTTTCTGCCTGAAGACAGAACAGGTACTTGAACTGCAATTTTGTCTTCAGCTCTACAGATAGGATTCTGAGTCACGACGTTACGTTGTCGGAACTCGAGAGTCCAATTTGAAAGCAAGACTTAAAGGTGGGGTCTCCGTTGTTTAAGAAATGCTTTGGAAAACTGCGTCGGGCCACAAAACAAAAACAAAATTAACATGTAGCCAATGAGCAGAAAGGGGCGTGTCTTGTCAATATGTGCGGAGAGAGTGTTCAGTGCGCATGTGTGACATTAGCAGAAAGCGGTTTTAACATTGACATGGAGGATAAAAAGAAAGAAAGAAAGCGAAGAAAGGCTTCCGATAAGGCAAGAAGTAGGACCCGTGTTAATATAGGATCAGCTTTCCAGCGCTGGAGAGAACTGAACATCTTTCACGTGAAACGGAGATAAACCTTTCACAGTACAACACACAGTACTACAAAAACACATTTGTATTACCATAGTATTACTCATTGAGCTCATTTTTTGATAAAAAATATACCCTCGGTCAGCTGCCCCAACAGGTTCCACCATAATACTTGTCTGGGTTGTAATTGGGTTCTACTTGTCTGGTGTATGTGTGGAGCGGAGCTATCAATACAGGGGTGGGACCCATTTGTGTTAGGGGCGTGTTTGTTTTGGTGATTTCAAATGTCAACATCGGCTTTCAAACAACGGAGACCCCACCTTTAAATATTTCAGCAGTAATTTTGGTGGAATGGTGAATTCAGCAAGCAACCCGTTCTTAAAGACGCCCGATAGACAGTGATTTGGTAGAGCGGTGACACGCGTGACTGTCTATGGCACTTATTATATAATTATCTTCTACGTTTCCTGACAAAGTCACACCTCGTCTCCTCTTGCACGCTGTGCTACATCACACCGCAAGCGATCGATGCGTTTTCTTGTTATGCGTCATCTTTGTCTCGCCTCACCTCGTCTCGGGAAGTTAACACGTTTTATAGTTAACCCAAGCTTGAGCAGCTAGTCAGTAAAGGCTTAGACATTTTACAATTTACTCCTTTGCTTTCTCAGGTGCCGAAAACACCTGCTTTAGAAATAGCCATTTAGAACGATATGGGGCATGGCTGTGATGGGACAGTGATTGTGTTTGTGTGTTACACCTGCAGAATGCAGTACAGCAGAGTGTTTCTTTCATTTTAAAAAATTTCACCGGAGATCAAGCAAAGACACGTCGCAGAGAAGTTTTTTCCGCATGCCACGAATCATAAGCACCACCGCTTACGTATTGTATTTTGGTCTTTCAGTGATTGGATCAGTGATTGATTTTTCTTTGCTAAACAGAGTGCGTTAGATTGTTTTGGAAGGTAAATTTAATTCATTTTTGGCACCAATCCAATACCGAATCCATAAATGGTCTTAAATAGATTTTTCTTCGAATGTAAAAGGTAACGTGGCCTCAGAGCGACGCGGCGAGGTTGTGCTTTTCAACGCGGCATGTCGTCCTGAACGTAAAGCCGTCACGTTAAAAAAAGTGAGTCACAATAAGACACCTATTCTGATACAAACCTCACAAGCACAATGTTTACACAAAGAAATGCATTGTGTCGAAGGAAATAAAGATCAAGTTTTAATATAATGTCCTGCAGCGGCGACGGCGGCCCTCCGGCTTAACTCTTTTTGCCGATCTCAAGCCCGTATTAAATGGAAGGTTTGCGTCAGGATGTGCATCCGGCGTAAAACTACTGTAAGTACCTTCAGATGGCTGTGCTACAGATTTGCTGTTAATTCTGGATAGTGGGATAAGTTTCCGCATCATTTTTAAAGCTATTATTTTAAATGCATATCTTTTTAGATAAATGTTAACGTTTCAGTCCGGTCAAATTTCTCTCTACTAGTATTTTGTATTGTGATTTGTCTAGACTAAGTAATTGTGGCCCAGTGTGTTTATTGTATTCACACGTGGTTGCTTTTTGCTTTAGGATGAAATAAAAATTTTTTCCAAATGATTTGACCGCTATCCTTCGTACACAATGTCTGTCTAAGCGACAATATTTTATTAAATACAAGTTCAATATTCATATTTTGAGGGAAACTCTCTGTTTTTGAAGTCAGTAAATGTCTCAGGTGGTCTAAGAAGTGAACAAAATAAGGCCGGTATTCTTTTGAGTCCCATAGGAAATACCCAGGCGTGCTTCCTTTTTTTCTGATCTTCTTTGCTCTTCCTGATTGGCCTGTTGGGTAGAGGAACAGGAAGTCTGCAAAAAGAATTCCCCCCCCAAAAAAAAAAAAAACCAAAAACATTCCTGCGTGCAAACGTGCTTGTTTACTTGTGCTGTTTAATTCCACACAAAGGCACACCGAGTTCTTGTCTCTATTCCATCAGACACACACCTAAAGAAATCACGCTCCGTATTTGTTTTCTGTAAACATCGTTTTCTGTCTGTTCTTTGCGTCTGCTCGGGCCATCACGGTCGCCATGGTTACTTAATCCAATGCTCTTTTTTTCTGTAAGCATCAGTTTCCTTTCACGCGAGCTTGCGTATTAGTTTGGATTGCAGTAATTTTACAGCAGCTTGTGACCTCAAGAGCAAATGCTAGAAAGCAATTAGCGATTAAATCAGTAAACTTGTTTGTGTACAGAAATACCTTTCAGCATTTCAGTGCTAATCATGTGACATCTCTGCAAGTATTTTGTCTTCAGTTTGTCGTGCTATTTCATTAGAGTGATGTAATTACTGATAATGTTTGGTAATGACAGTGAGCACGGTTTGTGATCATGCTAATCCTTATCATGTTGGAAGTTACTGCTGTTCACGCTTCCTCATTTATCATCAGTCTCCAGGAATAATGTGCTTCTGTTACTGCTGACTGAATCAGATTCATTTCTCTCTCTCTGTCTGTCTCTGTCTCTCTCTGTCTCTCTCTGTCTCTCTCTGTCTCTCTCTTTATCTTTCACTATCTTTTGCACACACAAAATCATTGAGCAAAGTGAATCTAGGCATCTTGGTTTGTTAGTTTGTGTGGGATATATTAAGTAAGCGGATCATCCAGGATCAGTCCTCTGTGTCACTCCTGCTGAACTGACCCGGGATCAGTCCTCTGTGTCACTCCTGCTGAACTGACCCGGGATCAGTCCTCTGTGTCACTCCTGCTGAACTGACCCAGGATCAGTCCTCTGTGTCACTCCTGCTGAACTGACCCAGGATCAGTCCTCTGTGTCACTCCTGCTGAACTGACCCAGGATCAGTCCTCTGTGTCACTCCTGCTGAACTGACCCCGGATCAGTCCTCTGTGTCACTCCTGCTGAACTGACCCCGGATCAGTCCTCTGTGTCACTCCTGCTGAACTGACCCAGGATCAGTCCTGGGTCCCCCCCCCCCCCCCTCTCTGTCTCTCTCTCACTCTATCTGTCTCTGTCTGTCTCTCTCTCTCTCTCTCTCTCTCTCTATCTGTCTGTCTCTTTCTCTCTCGGTCTGTCTCTTTCTGTCTGTCTCTGTCTGTCTGTCTGTGTCTCTGTCTCTCTCTCTCTCTATCTGTCTCCTGAATCTGTCCTTCGTGTTACTCGTCCCACCCTGTCTCTCTCTCTCTCTACAGCAGTAAATGCCCGTCTCTTTCCTCAGCCTGTACTAGACAAATTTGTGCCCATGTCTCACTCACCCCCATAAACAAACTGCTCATCTAGCTGCTAGTTAGGAACAAACACGGGGCGTTGGTTTACTTTCCTGCTTGCTCTTCCCTTTATAAACACCACGTCATCTGCTCTCATCTCCACTCCAAAATCTGTCAGTCTTTTTGAGCAGGTTTGCGTATAGGACTCCTCAGACTTTACTTTTTGCAGCTAGTGTTTCCTACAAGCGGAAGAAAATCCACACCTTTCTTAGATATTTCTTTTACGATCACACAACAGTTAGTTTGGTGATTGGATGAGTAGCATCATAAGGACATGGTAATAAAATTGAAGCAGGTGAAATAAGATGTTATGCTTCTCAGGCTCGGCTATAACGTGGAGCATAAAAACCCACTTTATTTATTTATTTTTCCCCGTCGATTTAATCTGTCTGCTTGATCCAAGTCATTTTAGTCTCCATAATTTTGCCTGACTTTATTCCAATCATGAGAAGCGGCGTGTTACAATCGTAGCGTATTGACCTGATTTACTACGTTTTTGTTGAAACTCGTCCAAGCGGTGACAAAAAACCCATTACATGGACTGTAATTATGAAATGCGCACTACTCTGATTGAGGAAACACCTGGGTTTAAAAACCGTAGTGTTTATAAACTGATCAGTTAGAAAGTGCTTCATTGAGGATAGTTAATGCATTCAGCTGCAGAAAATAAAATGAAGATTAATTCCTAAACCTGGAGCCTGTCCCTGGGGTACAAGAACGAGGTGAACGAGGTGCCAATTTAGCACAGTTCACGCACACTGTGGGAGGACCCACACACACACACACACACACACACATGCAGAAGCAGAACTCAAACCCACAACCATGAAGGTGTGAGGCAGATGTGCTCACATCACCCTTAAAACAAATGGGTTTTTGTTTTGGAGAAACTGAACGTAAAACCTTGTTGACCAAAGTTTATTTCTCAGTCAGCTTGACAAAGTTTTGGTTTTATTTTCTAGGTTGTAACGTGTAACGTTTATTACATTTCTACAAACAGTTTGGCCGTATTTACGGTGTTGTTTATGCTATGCTTTGTATGCTGTTTGTATCTTACTGTCTTGAAGCGTTGCTGTCGCTTGCGTTATGACAACAGAGGGGGAAAAAAAAACAAATTAAAGGAAATTAATTGTTGGTAAAAATAATTTCTCAGGTGACCCTTGTGAAAGCAATGATGCTGATCAGTTTAATAGTTGAATGCTTTATCTCTCTGCCTCTTTCTCTTTGTTTCTCTGTAGCCCAGCGTTCTGATAGTGACTTATATCGAATCGGAGAAGGCATCTGCTCAGTTTGGCTTCTATCAGCAGGCCGAATGGAAAGCAGACGACTCCATGATCGCAGTAGCGGTAAGTGGTGCTCAAGTCATTTCAGCTTTCACTTTCAGTCACTGTGGAATCTCAGGCTTGACCTCAGTTGTGTGTGAGTTTCTGTGCATCTGCACCTGTGTATGTTTGCTCCGTTCACATTCGCTGGGGTTTTTAAAACCAGGATGAAATGAGCAGGTAAAGTGATGCACAGAGAAAATGCGGTTTTCCTCGAGTGGTCAGATCAGTTACATATCAGATACATATCAGTTACATACAGATTAGTTAACATAATACAGGCTCCAGCAGTGGGGGCGGAGTCGGGTGCAGCGGGCGGTGGGGGGCGGAGTCGGGTGCAGCGGGCGGTGGGGGGCGGAGTCGGGTGCAGCGGGCGGTGGGGGGCGGAGTCGGGTGCAGCGTGTCAAGTGTCCTGCTAGTTTCATTGCTGCTGTTATACTTTACGGCACTGTGTTTTGCTCATTCTAGTTTTCACTTCCCTTTATGTTCCTGATTTTGCAAATGTGGTGTTTTTTTTTTTCTTTCTTTCTT